>NC_143258.1:64918713-65016713 GCF_984573655.1 Nuphar pumila
AACTAGATTTGAAAATCCCGACCAGTTATAGAAACTGGATTTGAAAATCCCGACCAGTTATAGAAACTGGATTTGAAAATCCCTACCAGTTATAGAAACTAGATTTGAAAATCCCGACTAGTTATAAAACTGGATTTGAAAATCCCGACCAGTTATAGAAACTGGATTTGAAAATCCCGACCAGTTATAAAAACTGGATTTGAAAATTCCGACCACTTATAGAAACTGGATTTCAAAATACCGACCAGTTATAGAAACTGGATTTGAAAATCTCGACTAGTTATAGAAACTGGATTTGAAAATCCCGACCAGTTATAACACTGAATTTGAAAATCCTGATCAGTTATAACACTGGATTTGAAAATCCTGACTAATTATAAAACTAGATTTGAAAATCCCGACCAGTTATAGAAAATGGATTTAAAAATCCCGACCAGTTATAAAACTGGATTTGAAAATCCCGACCAGTTATAGAAACTGGATTTGAAAATCCCGACTAGTTATAAAAACTGGATTTGAAAATCCCAACTAGTTATAGAAACTGGATTTCAAAATCCCGACTAGTTATAGAAACTGGAGTTGAAAATCCCGACCAGTTATAACACTGAATTTGAAAATCCCGACCAGTTATAAAAACTGAATTTGAAAATCCCGACCAGTTATAGAAACTGGATTTGAAAATCCTGACCAGTTATAGAAACTGAATTTGAAAATCCCGACTAGTTATAAAAACTGGATTTGAAAATCCCGACCAGTTATAAAACTGGATTTGAAAATCCCGACGAGTTATAGAAACTGAATATGAAAATCCTGATCAGTTATAACACCGGATTTGAAAATCCCGACCAAATATAAAACTAGATTTGAAAATCCCGACCAGTTATAGAAAATGGATTTGAAAATCCCGACCAGTTATAAAACTGGATTTGAAAATCCCGACCAGTTATAGAAAATGGATTTGAAAATCCCGACCATTTATAAAACTGGATTTGAAAATCCCGACGAGTTATAGAAACTGAATTTGAAAATCCTGATCAGTTATAACACTGGATTTGAAAATCCCGACCAATTATAAAAACTAGTTATAGAAACTGGATTTGAAGATCCCGACCAGTTATAGAAACTTGATTTGAAAATCCTGACCAGTTATAGAAACTGGATTTGAAAATCCCGACCAGTTATAAAAACTGGATTTGAAAATCCCGACCAGTTATAAAACTGAATTTGAAAATCCCGACCAGTTATAGAAACTGGATTTGAAAATCCTGATCAGTTATAACACTGAATTTGAAAATCCCGACCAATTATAAAACTAAATTTGAAAATCGGGATCTGTTATAGAAACTGGATTTGAAAATCCCGACCAGTTATAAATCTGGATTTGAAAATCCCAACCAGTTATAAAACTAGATTTAAAAATCCCGACCAGTTATAGAAACTGCATTTGAAAATCCTGACCAGTTATAAAACTGGATTTGAAAATCCCGACCAGTTATAGAAATTGGATTTGAAAATCCCGACCAGTTATGACACTAGATTTGGAAATGACGACCAGTTATAGAAACTGGATTTGAAAATCCCGACCAGTTATAAAAATTGGATTTGAAAATCCCGACCAGTTATAGAAACTGGATTTGAAAATCCCGACCAGTTGTAAAAACTGAATTTTGAAAATCCCGACTAGTTACAAAAACTGGATTTGAAAATCCCGACCAGTTATAAAAACTAGATTTGAAAATCCCGACCAGATATAGAAACTGGATTTGAAAATCCCGACCAGTTATAGAAACTGGATTTGAAAATCCCGACCAGTTATAGAAACTAGATTTGAAAATCCCGACCAGTTATAAAACTGGATTTGAAAATCCCGACCAGTTATAGAAACTGGATTTGAAAATCCCGACCAGTTATAAAAACTGGATTTGAAAATCCCGACCAGTTATAGAAACTGGCTTTCAAAATACCGACCAGTTATAGAAACTTGATTCGAAAATCCCGACCAGTTATAGAAACTGGATTTGAAAATCCCGACCAGTTATAAAAACTGGATTTGAAAATCCCGACCAGTTATATAAACTGGATTTCAAAATACAGACTAGTTGTAGAAACTTGATTTGAAAATCCCGACCAGTTATAGAAACTGGATTTGAAAATCCCGACCAGTTATAGAAACTAGATTTGAAAATCCCGACCAGTTATAAAACTGGATTTGAAAATACCGACCAGTTATAGAAACTGGATTTGAAAATCCCGACCAGTTATAAAAACTGGATTTGAAAATCCCGACCAGTTATAGAAACTCGATTTCAAAATACCGACCAGTTATAGAAATTGGATTTGAAAATCCCGACCAGTTATAGAAACTGGATTTGAAAATCCCGACCAGTTATAACACTGAATTTGAAAATCCCGACCAGTTATAAAAACTGGATTTGAAAATCCCGACGAGTTATAGAAACTAAATTTGAAAATCCTGATCAGTTATAACACTGGATTTGAAAATCCCGACCAATTATAAAACTAGATTTGAAAATCCCGACCAGTTATAGCAAATGGATTTGAAAATCCCGATCAGTTATAAAACTGGATTTCAAAATCCCGACCAGTTATAAAAACTGGATTTGAAAATCCCGACCAGTTATAAAACTGGATTTGAAAATCCCGACCAGTTATAGAAACTGGATTTGAAAATCCCGACCAGTTATAGAAACTGGATTTTAAAATCCCGACCAATTATAGAAACTGGATTTGAAAATCCTGATAAGTTATAACACTGAATTTGAAAATCCCGACCAATTATAAAACTAGATTTGAAAATCGGGACCTGTTATAGAAACTGAATTTGAAAATCCCGACCATTTATAGAAACTGGATTTGAAAATTATGATCAGTTATAACACTAGATTTGAAAATTCTGACCAATTATAAAACTGGATTTGAAAATCCCGACCAGTTATAGAAACTGGATTTGAAAATCCCGACTAGTTATAAAACTGGATTTGAAAATCCCGACCAATTATAAAACTGGATTTAAAAATCCCGACCAGTTATAGAAACTGGATTTGAAAATCCCGACCAGTTATAAAACTGGATTTGAAAATCCCGATCAGTTATAGAAACTGAATTTGAAAATCCTGACCAGTTATAAAACTGGATTTGAAAATCCCGACCAGTTATAGAAACTGAATTTAAAAATTCTGACTAGTTATGACACTAGATTTAAAAATTCCGACCAGTTATAGATACTGGATTTGAAAATCCCGACCAGTTATAACACTGAATTTGAAAATCCCGACCAGTTATAAAAACTGGATTTGAAAATCCCGACGAGTTATAGAAACTAAATTTGAAAATCCTGATCAGTTATAACACTATATTTGAAAATCCCGACCAATTATAAAACTAGATTTGAAAATCCCGACCAGTTATAGCAAATGGATTTGAAAATCCCGACCAGTTATAAAACTGGATTTGAAAATCCCGACCAGTTATGACACTAGATTTAAAAATCCCGACCAGTTATAGAAACTGGATTTGAAAATCCCGACCAGTTATAGAAACTGGATTTGAAAATCCCGACCAGTTATAGAAACTGGATTTTAAAATCCCGACCAATTATAGAAACTGGATTTGAAAATCCTGACCAGTTATAGAAACTAGATTTGAAAATCCCGACCAGTTATAAAAACTAGATTTGAAAATCCCGACAAGTTATAGAAACTGGATTTGAAAATTCCTACCAATTATAGAAACTAGATTTGAAAATATCGACCAGTTATAGAAACTAGATTTGAAAATCCCGACCAGTTATAAAACTGGATTTGAAAATCTCGACCAGTTATAGAAACTGGATTTGAAAATCCCGACCAGTTATAAAAACTGAATTTGAAAATCCCAACCAGTTATAGAAACTGGATTTCAAAATCCCGACCAGTTATAGAAACTGGAGTTGAAAATCCCGACCAGTTATAACACTGAATTTGAAAATCCCGACCAGTTATAAAAACTAGATTTAAAAATCCCGACCAGTTATAGAAACTGCATTTGAAAATCCTGACCAGTTATAAAACTGGATTTGAAAATCCCGACCAGTTATAGAAATTGGATTTGAAAATCCCGACCAGTTATGACACTAGATTTGGAAATGACGACCAGTTATAGAAACTGGATTTGAAAATCCCGACCAGTTATAAAAATTGGATTTGAAAATCCCGACCAGTTATAGAAACTGGATTTGAAAATCCCGACCAGTTGTAAAAACTGAATTTTGAAAATCCCGACTAGTTACAAAAACTGGATTTGAAAATCCCGACCAGTTATAAAAACTAGATTTGAAAATCCCGACCAGATATAGAAACTGGATTTGAAAATCCCGACCAGTTATAGAAACTGGATTTGAAAATCCCGACCAGTTATAAAAACTAGATTTGAAAATCCCGACCAGTTATAAAACTGGATTTGAAAATCCCGACCAGTTATAGAAACTGGATTTGAAAATCCCGACCAGTTATAAAAACTGGATTTGAAAATCCCGACCAGTTATAGAAACTGGCTTTCAAAATACCGACCAGTTATAGAAACTTGATTCGAAAATCCCGACCAGTTATAGAAACTGGATTTGAAAATCCCGACCAGTTATAAAAACTGGATTTGAAAATCCCGACCAGTTATATAAACTGGATTTCAAAATACAAACTAGTTGTAGAAACTTGATTTGAAAATCCCGACCAGTTATAGAAACTGGATTTGAAAATCCCGACCAGTTATAGAAACTAGATTTGAAAATCCCGACCAGTTATAAAACTGGATTTGAAAATCCCGACCAGTTATAGAAACTGGATTTGAAAATCCCGACCAGTTATAAAAACTGGATTTGAAAATCCCGACCAGTTATAGAAACTCGATTTCAAAATACCGACCAGTTATAGAAATTGGATTTGAAAATCCCGACCAGTTATAGAAACTGGATTTGAAAATCCCGACCAGTTATAACACTGAATTTGAAAATCCCGACCAGTTATAAAAACTGGATTTGAAAATCCCGACGAGTTATAGAAACTAAATTTGAAAATCCTGATCAGTTATAACACTGGATTTGAAAATCCCGACCAATTATAAAACTAGATTTGAAAATCCCGACCAGTTATAGCAAATGGATTTGAAAATCCCGACCAGTTATAAAACTGGATTTGAAAATTCCGACCAGTTATGACACTAGATTTGAAAATCCCGACCAGTTATAGAAACTGGATTTGAAAATCCCGACCAGTTATAAAACTGGATTTGAAAATCCCGACCAGTTATAGAAACTGGATTTGAAAATCCCGACCAGTTATAGAAACTGGATTTTAAAATCCCGACCAATTATAGAAACTGGATTTGAAAATCCTGATCAGTTATAACACTGAATTTGAAAATCCCGACCAATTATAAAACTAGATTTGAAAATCGGGACCTGTTATAGAAACTGAATTTGAAAATCCCGACCATTTATAGAAACTGGATTTGAAAATTATGATCAGTTATAACACTAGATTTGAAAATTCTGACCAATTATAAAACTGGATTTGAAAATCCCGACCAGTTATAGAAACTGGATTTGAAAATCCCGACTAGTTATAAAACTGGATTTGAAAATCCCGACCAATTATAAAACTGGATTTAAAAATCCCGACCAGTTATAGAAACTGGATTTGAAAATCCCGACCAGTTATAAAACTGGATTTGAAAATCCCGATCAGTTATAGAAACTGAATTTGAAAATCCTGACCAGTTATAAAACTGAATTTGAAAATCCTGACCAGTTATAGAAACTGGATTTAAAAATTCTGACTAGTTATGACACTAGATTTAAAAATTCCGACCAGTTATAGATACTGGATTTGAAAATCCCGACCAGTTATAACACTGAATTTGAAAATCCCGACCAGTTATAAAAACTGGATTTGAAAATCCCGACGAGTTATAGAAACTAAATTTGAAAATCCTGATCAGTTATAACACTAGATTTGAAAATCCTGAACAATTATAAAACTAGATTTGAAAATCCCGACCAGTTATAGCAAATGGATTTGAAAATCCCGACCAGTTATAAAACTGGATTTGAAAATCCTGACCAGTTATGACACTAGATTTAAAAATCCCGACCAGTTATAGAAACTGGATTTGAAAATCCCGACCAGTTATAGAAACTGGATTTTAAAATCCCGACCAATTATAGAAACTGGATTTGAAAATCCTGACCAGTTATAGAAACTAGATTTGAAAATCCCGACCAGTTATAAAAACTAGATTTGAAAATCCCGACCAGTTATAGAAACTGGATTTGAAAATCCCGACCAGTTATAGAAACTAAATTTGAAAATATCGACCAGTTATAGAAACTAGATTTGAAAATCCCGACCAGTTATAAAACTGGATTTGAAAATCTCGACCAGTTATAGAAACTGGATTTGAAAATCCCGACCAGTTATAAAAACTGGATTTGAAAATCCCAATCAGTTATAGAAACTGGATTTCAAAATCCCGACCAGTTATAGAAACTGGAGTTGAAAATCCCGACCAGTTATAACACTGAATTTGAAAATCCCGACCAGTTATAAAAACTGGATTTGAAAATCCCGACCAGTTATAGAAACTGGATTTGAAAATCCTGACCAGTTATAAAACTGGATTTAAAAATCCCGACGAGTTATAGAAACTGAATTTGAAAATCCTGATCAGTTATAACACTGGATTTGAAAATCCCGACCAATTATAAAACTAGATTTGAAAATCCCGACCAGTTATAGAAAATGGATTTGAAAATCCCGACCAGTTATAAAACTGGATTTGAAAATCCCGACCAGTTATAAAAACTAGAGTTGAAAATCCCGACCAGTTATAGAAACTGGATTTGAAAATCACGACCAGTTATAGAAACTGGATTTGAAAATCTTGACCAGTTATAGAAACTGGATTTGAAAATCCCGACCAGATATAGAAACTGGATTTGAAAATCCCGACCAGTTATAAAATCTGGAATTGAAAATCCCGACCAGTTATAGAAACTGGATTTCAAAATCCCGACCAGTTATAGAAACTGGATTTGAAAATCCCGACCAGTTATAGAAACTGGATTTGAAAATCCCGACCAGTTATAACACTGAATTTGAAAATCCCGACCGGTTATAAAAACTGGATTTGAAAATCCCGACCAGTTATAGAAACTTGATTTGAAAATCCTGACCAGTTATAGAAACTGGATTTGAAAATCCCGACTAGTTATAAAAACTGGATTTGAAAATCTCGACCAGTTATAAAATTGGATTTGAAAATCCCGACCAGTTATAGAAACTGGATTTGAAAATCCTGATCAGTTATAACACTGGATTTGAAAATCCCGACCAATTATAAAACTAGATTTGAAAATCGGGACCTGTTATAGAAACTGGATTTGAAAATCCCGACCAGTTATAAATCTGGATTTGAAAATCCCAACCAGTTATAAAACTAGATTTAAAAATCCCGACCAGTTATAGAAACTGCATTTGAAAATCCTGACCAATTATAAAACTGGATTTGAAAATCCCGACCAGTTATAGAAATTGGATTTAAAAATCACGACCAGTTATGACACTAGATTTTGAAATCACGACCAGTGATAGAAACTGGATTTGAAAATCCCGACTAGTTGTAAAAACTGAATTTTGAAAATCCCGACCAGTTACAAAAACTGGATTTGAAAATCCCGACCAGTTATAAAAACTAGATTTGAAAATCCCGACCAGTTATAGAAACTGGATTTGAAAATCCCGACCAGTTATAGAAACTGGATTTGAAAATCCCTACCAGTTATAGAAACTAGATTTGAAAATCCCGACTAGTTATAAAACTGGATTTGAAAATCCCGACCAGTTATAGAAACTGGATTTGAAAATCCCGACCAGTTATAAAAACTGGATTTGAAAATCCCGACCACTTATAGAAACTGGATTTCAAAATACCGACCAGTTATAGAAACTGGATTTGAAAATCTCGACCAGTTATAGAAACTGGATTTGAAAATCCCGACCAGTTATAACACTGAATTTGAAAATCCTGATCAGTTATAACACTGGATTTGAAAATCCCGACCAATTATAAAACTAGATTTGAAAATCCCGACCAGTTATAGCAAATGGATTTGAAAATCCCGACCAGTTATAAAACTGGATTTGAAAATCCCAACCAGTTATGACACTAGATTTAAAAATCCCGACCAGTTATAGAAACTGGATTTGAAAATCCCGACCAGTTATAGAAACTGGATTTGAAAATCCCGACCAGTTATAGAAACTGGATTTTAAAATCCCGACCAATTATAGAAACTAGATTTGAAAATCCTGACCAATTATAGAAACTAGATTTGAAAATCCCGACCAGTTATAAAAACTAGATTTGAAAATCCCGACCAGTTATAAAACTGGATTTGAAAATCTCGACCAGTTATAGAAACTGGATTTGAAAATCCCGACCAGTTATAAAAACTGGATTTGAAAATCCCAACCAGTTATAGAAACTAGATTTCAAAATCCCGACCAGTTATAGAAACTGGAGTTGAAAATCCCGACCAGTTATAACACTGAATTTGAAAATCCCGACCAGTTATAAAACTGGATTTGAAAATCCCGACCAGTTATAGAAACTGGATTTGAAAATCCCGACCAGTTATAGAAACTGGATTTTAAAATCCCGACCAATTATAGAAACTAGATTTGAAAATCCTGACCAGTTATAGAAACTAGATTTGAAAATCCCGACCAGTTATAAAAACTAGATTTGAAAATCCTGACCAGTTATAGAAACTGGATTTGAAAATCCCGACCAGTTATAGAAACTAGATTTGAAAATATCGACCAGTTATAGAAACTAGATTTGAAAATCCCGACCAGTTATAAAACTGATTTGAAAATCTCGACCAGTTATAAAAACTGGATTTGAAAATCCCGACCAGTTATAAAAACTGGATTTGAAAATCCCAACCAGTTATAGAAACTGGATTTCAAAATCCCGACCAGTTATAGAAACTGGAGTTGAAAATCCCGACCAGTTATAACACTGAATTTGAAAATCCCGACCAGTTATAAAAACTGGATTTGAAAATCCCGACCAGTTATAGAAACTGGATTTGAAAATCCTGACCAGTTATAGAAACTGAATTTGAAAATCCTGACCAGTTATTAAAACTGGATTTGAAAATCCCGACCAGTTATAAAACTGGATTTGAAAATCCCGACGAGTTATAGAAACTGAATTTGAAAATCCTGATCAGTTATAACACTGGATTTGAAAATCCCGACCAATAATAAAACTAGATTTGAAAATCCTGACCAGTTATAGAAAATGGATTTGAAAATCCCGACCAGTTATAAAACTGGATTTGAAAATCCCGACCAGTTATAAAAACTAGAGTTGAAAATCCCGACCAGTTATAGAAACTGGATTTGAAAATCACGACCAGTTATAGAAACTGGATTTGAAAATCTTGACCAGTTATAGAAACTGGATTTGAAAATCCCGACCAGATATAGAAACTGGATTTGAAAATCCCGACCAGTTATAAAATCTGGAATTGAAAATCCCGACCAGTTATAGAAACTGGATTTCAAAATACCGACCAGTTATAGAAACTGGATTTGAAAATCCCGACCAGTTATAGAAACTGGATTTGAAAATCCCGACCAGTTATAACACTGAATTTGAAAATCCTGATCAGTTATAACACTGAATTTGAAAATCCCGACCAATTATAAAACTAGATTTGAAAATCCCGACCAGTTATAGCAAATGGATTTGAAAATCCCGACCAGTTATAAAACTGGATTTGAAAATCCCAACCAGTTATGACACTAGATTTAAAAATCCCGACCAGTTATAGAAACTGGATTTGAAAATCCCGACCAGTTATAGAAACTGGATTTGAAAATCCCGACCAGTTATAGAAACTGGATTTTAAAATCCCGACCAATTATAGAAACTGGATTTGAAAATCCTGACCAATTATAGAAACTAGATTTGAAAATCCCGACCAGTTATAAAAACTAGATTTGAAAATCCCGACCAGTTATAAAACTGGATTTGAAAATCTCGACCAGTTATAGAAACTGGATTTGAAAATCCCGACCAGTTATAAAAACTGGATTTGAAAATCCCAACCAGTTATAGAAACTAGATTTCAAAATCCCGACCAGTTATAGAAACTGAAGTTGAAAATCCCGACCAGTTATAACACTGAATTTGAAAATCCCGACCAGTTATAAAAATGGATTTGAAAATCCCGACCAGTTATAGAAACTGGATTTGAAAATCCCGACCAGTTATAGAAACTGGATTTTAAAATCCCGACCAATTATAGAAACTGGATTTGAAAATCCTGACCAGTTATAGAAACTAGATTTGAAAATCCCGACCAGTTATAAAAACTAGATTTGAAAATCCTGACCAGTTATAGAAACTGGATTTGAAAATCCCGACCAGTTATAGAAACTAGATTTGAAAATATCGACCAGTTATAGAAACTAGATTTGAAAATCCCGACCAGTTATAAAACTGATTTGAAAATCTCGACCAGTTATAAAAACTGGATTTGAAAATCCCGACCAGTTATAAAAACTTGATTTGAAAATCCCAACCAGTTATAGAAACTGGATTTCAAAATCCCGACCAGTTATAGAAACTGGAGTTGAAAATCCCGACCAGTTATAACACTGAATTTGAAAATCCCGACCAGTTATAAAAACTGGATTTGAAAATCCCGACCAGTTATAGAAACTGGATTTGAAAATCCTGACCAGTTATAGAAACTGAATTTGAAAATCCTGACCAGTTATTAAAACTGGATTTGAAAATCCCGACCAGTTATAAAACTGGATTTGAAAATCCCGACGAGTTATAGAAACTGAATTTGAAAATCCTGATCAGTTATAACACTGGATTTGAAAATCCCGACCAATAATAAAACTAGATTTGAAAATCCCGACCTGTTATAGAAAATGGATTTGAAAATCCCGACCAGTTATAAAACTGGATTTGAAAATCCCGACCAGTTATAAAAACTAGAGTTGAAAATCCCGACCAGTTATAGAAACTGGATTTGAAAATCACGACCAGTTATAGAAACTGGATTTGAAAATCTTGACCAGTTATAGAAACTGGATTTGAAAATCCCGACCAGATATAGAAACTGGATTTGAAAATCCCGACCAGTTATAAAATCTGGAATTGAAAATCCCGACCAGTTACAGAAACTGGATTTCAAAATCCCGACCAGTTATAGAAACTGGATTTGAAAATCCCGACCAGTTATAGAAACTGGATTTGAAAATCCCGACCAGTTATAACACTGAATTTGAAAATCCCGACCGGTTATAAAAAGTGGATTTGAAAATCCCGACCAGTTATAGAAACTTGATTTGAAAATCCTGACCAGTTATAGAAACTGGATTTGAAAATCCCGACCAGTTATAAAAACTGGATTTGAAAATCTCGACCAGTTATAAAATTGGATTTGAAAATCCCGACCAGTTATAGAAATTGGATTTGAAAATCCTGATCAGTTATAACATTGGATTTGAAAATCCCGACCAATTATAAAACTAGATTTAAAAATCGGGACCTGTTATAGAAACTGGATTTGAAAATCCCGACCAGTTATAAATCTGGATTTGAAAATCCCAACCAGTTATAAAACTAGATTTAAAAATCCCGACCAGTTATAGAAACTGCATTTGAAAATCCTGACCAGTTATAAAACTGGATTTGAAAATCCCGACCAGTTATAGAAATTGGATTTAAAAATCCCGACCAGTTATGACACTAGATTTTGAAATCACGACCAGTTATAGAAACTGGATTTGAAAATCCCGACCAGTTGTAAAAACTGAATTTTGAAAATCCCGACCAGTTACAAAAACTAGATTTGAAAATCCCGACCAGTTATAAAAACTAGATTTGAAAATCCCGACCAGTTATAAAAACTGGATTTCAAAATCCCGATCAGTTATAGAAACTGATTTGAAAATCCCGACCAGTTATAGAAACTGGATTTGAAAATCCCGACCAGTTATAACACTGAATTTGAAAATCCCGACCAGTTATAAAAACTGCATTTGAAAATCCCGACCAGTTATAGAAACTGGATTTGAAAATCCTGACCAGTTATAGAAACTGAATTTGAAAATCCCGACCATTTATAGAAACTAGATTTGAAAATTATGATCAGTTATAACACTAGATTTGAAAATTCCGACCAATTATAAAACTGGATTTGAAAATCCCGACCAGTTATAGAAACTGGATTTGAAAATCCCGACTAGTTATAAAACTGGATTAGAAAATCCCGACCAATTATAAAACTGGATTTAAAAATCCCGACCAGTTATAGAAACTGGATTTGAAAATCCCGACCAGTTATAAAACTGGATTTGAAAATCCCGACCAGTTATAAAACTGGATTTGAAAATCCCGACCAGTTATAGAAACTGGATTTGAAAATCCTGACCAGTTATAAAACTGGATTTGAAAATCCCGACCAGTTATAGAAACTGGATTTAAAAATTCTGACTAGTTATGACACTAGATTTAAAAATTCCGACCAGTTATAGATACTGGATTTGAAAATCCCGACCAGTTATAACACTGAATTTGAAAATCCCGACCAGTTATAAAAACTGGATTTGAAAATCCCGACGAGTTATAGAAACTAAATTTGAAAATCCTGATAAGTTATAACACTGGATTTGAAAATCCCGACCAATTATAAAACTAGATTTGAAAATCCCTACCAGTTATAGCAAATGGATTTGAAAATCCCGACAATTTATGAAACTGGATTTGAAAATCCCGACCAGTTATGACACTAGATTTGAAAATCCCGACCAGTTATAGAAACTGGATTTGAAAATCCTTACCAGTTATAGAAACTGGATTTGAAAATCCCGACCAGTTATAGAAACTGGATTTTAAAATCCCGACCAATTATAGAAACTGGATTTGAAAATCCTGACCAGTTATAGAAACTAGATTTGAAAATCCCGACCAGTTATAAAAACTAGATTTGAAAATCCCGACCAGTTATAAAAACTGGATTTGAAAATCCCGACCAGTTATAGAAACTAGATTTGAAAATATCGACCAGTTATAGAAACTAGATTTGAAAATCCCGACCAGTTATAAAACTGGATTTGAAAATCTCGACCAGTTATAGAAACTGGATTTGAAAATCCCGACGAGTTATAAAAACTGGATTTGAAAATCCCAACCAGTTATAGAAACTGGATTTCAAAATCCCGACCAGTTATAGAAACTGGAGTTGAAAATCCTGACCAGTTATAGAAACTGAATTTGAAAATCCTGACCAGTTATTAAAACTGGATTTGAAAATCCCGACCAGTTATAAAACTGGATTTGAAAATCCCGACGAGTTATAGAAACTGAATTTAAAAATCCTGATCAGTTATAACACTGGATTTGAAAATCCCAACCAATTATAAAACTAGATTTGAAAATCCCGACCAGTTATAGAAAATGGATTTGAAAATCCCGACCAGTTATAAAACTGGATTTGAAAATCCCGACCAGTTATAAAAACTAGAGTTGAAAATCCCGACCAGTTATAGAAACTGGATTTGAAAATCACGACCAGTTATAGAAACTGGATTTGAAAATCTCGACCAGTTATAGAAACTGGATTTGAAAATCCCGACCAGATATAGAAACTGGATTTGAAAATCCCGACCAGTTATAAAATCTGGAATTGAAAATCCCGACCAGTTATAGAAACTGGATTTCAAAATCCCGACCAGTTATAGAAACTGGATTTAAAAATCCCGACCAGTTATAGAAACTGGATTTGAAAATCCCGACCAGTTATAGCACTGAATTTGAAAATCCCGACCGGTTATAAAAACTGGATTTGAAAATCCCGACCAGTTATAGAAACTTGATTTGAAAATCCTGACCAGTTATAGAAACTGGATTTGAAAATCCCGACCAGTTATAAAAACTGGATTTGAAAATCTCGACCAGTTATAAAATTGGATTTGAAAATCCCGACCAGTTATAAAAACTGGATTTGAAAATCCTGATCAGTTATAACACTGAATTTGAAAATCCCGACCGGTTATAAAAACTAGATTTGAAAATCGGGACCTGTTATAGAAACTGAATTTGAAAATCCCGACCATATATAGAAACTGGATTTGAAAATTATGATCAGTTATAACACTAGATTTGAAAATTCCGACCAATTATAAAACTGGATTTGAAAATCCCGACCAGTTATAGAAACTGGATTTGAAAATCCCGACCAGTTATAGAAACTGGATTTGAAAATCCCGACCAGTTATAACACTTAATTTGAAAATCCCGACCGGTTATAAAAACTGGATTTGAAAATCCCGACCAGTTATAAATCTGGATTTGAAAATCCCAACCAGTTATAAAACTAGATTTAAAAATCCCGACCAGTTATAGAATCTGCATTTGAAAATCCTGACCAGTTATAAAACTGGATTTGAAAATCCCGACCAGTTATAGAAATTGGATTTAAAAATCCCGACCAGTTATGACACTAGATTTTGAAATCACGACCAGTTATAGAAACTGGATTTGAAAATCCCGACCAGTTGTAAAAACTGAATTTTGAAAATCCCGACCAGTTACAAAAACTGGATTTGAAAATCCCGACCAGTTATAAAAACTAGATTTGAAAATCCCGACCAGTTATAAAAACTGGATTTCAAAATCCCGATCAGTTATAGAAACTGATTTGAAAATCCCGACCAGTTATAGAAACTGGATTTGAAAATCCCGACCAGTTATAACACTGAATTTGAAAATCCCGACCAGTTATAAAAACTGCATTTGAAAATCCCGACCAGTTATAGAAACTGGATTTGAAAATCCTGACCAGTTATAGAAACTGCATTTGAAAATCCCGACCATTTATAGAAACTAGATTTGAAAATTATGATCAGTTATAACACTAGATTTGAAAATTCCGACCAATTATAAAACTGGATTTGAAAATCCCGACCAGTTATAGAAACTGGATTTGAAAATCCCGACTAGTTATAAAACTGGATTAGAAAATCCCGACCAATTATAAAACTGGATTTAAAAATCCCGACCAGTTATAGAAACTGGATTTGAAAATCCCGACCAGTTATAAAACTGGATTTGAAAATCCCGACCAGTTATAGAAACTGGATTTGAAAATCCTGACCAGTTATAAAACTGGATTTGAAAATCCCGACCAGTTATAGAAACTGGATTTAAAAATTCTGACTAGTTATGACACTAGATTTAAAAATTCCGACCAGTTATAGATACTGGATTTGAAAATCCCGACCAGTTATAACACTGAATTTGAAAATCCCGACCAGTTATAAAAACTGGATTTGAAAATCCCGACGAGTTATAGAAACTAAATTTGAAAATCCTGATAAGTTATAACACTGGATTTGAAAATCCCGACCAATTATAAAACTAGATTTGAAAATCCCTACCAGTTATAGCAAATGGATTTGAAAATCCCGACCAGTTATAAAACTGGATTTGAAAATCCCGACCAGTTATGACACTAGATTTGAAAATCCCGACCAGTTATAGAAACTGGATTTGAAAATCCCGACCAGTTATAGAAACTGGATTTGAAAATCCCGACCAGTTATAGAAACTGGATTTTAAAATCCCGACCAATTATAAAAACTGGATTTGAAAATCCTGACCAGTTATAGAAACTAGATTTGAAAATCCCGACCAGTTATAAAAACTGGATTTGAAAATCCCGACCAGTTATAAAAACTGGATTTGAAAATCCCGACCAGTTATAGAAACTAGATTTGAAAATATCGACCAGTTATAGAAACTAGATTTGAAAATCCCGACCAGTTATAAAACTGGATTTGAAAATCTCGACCAGTTATAGAAACTGGATTTGAAAATCCCGACGAGTTATAAAAACTGGATTTGAAAATCCCAACCAGTTATAGAAACTGGATTTCAAAATCCCGACCAGTTATAGAAACTGGAGTTGAAAATCCCGACCAGTTATAACACTGAATTTGAAAATCCCGACCAGTTATAAAAACTGGATTTGAAAATCCCGACCTGTTATAGAAACTGGATTTGAAAATCCTGACCAGTTATAGAAACTGAATTTGAAAATCCTGACCAGTTATTAAAACTGGATTTGAAAATCCCGACCAGTTATAAAACTGGATTTGAAAATCCCGACGAGTTATAGAAACTGAATTTAAAAATCCTGATCAGTTATAACACTGGATTTAAAAATCCCGACCAATTATAAAACTAGATTTGAAAATCCCGACCAGTTATAGAAAATGGATTTGAAAATCCCGACCAGTTATAAAACTGGATTTGAAAATCCCGACCAGTTATAAAAACTAGAGTTGAAAATCCCGACCAGTTATAGAAACTGGATTTGAAAATCTCGACCAGTTATAGAAACTGGATTTGAAAATCCCGACCAGATATAGAAACTGGATTTGAAAATCCCGACCAGTTATAAAATCTGGAATTGAAAATCCCGACCAGTTATAGAAACTGGATTTCAAAATCCCGACCAGTTATAGAAACTGGATTTGAAAATCCCGACCAGTTATAACACTGAATTTGAAAATCCCGACCGGTTATAAAAACTGGATTTGAAAATCCCGACCAGTTATAGAAACTTGATTTGAAAATCCTGACCAGTTATAGAAACTGGATTTGAAAATCCTGACCAGTTATTAAAATCGGATTTGAAAATCCCGACCAGTTATAAAACTGGATTTGAAAATCCCGACGAGTTATAGAAACTGAATTTAAAAATCCTGATCAGTTATAACACTGGATTTGAAAATCCCAACCAATTATAAAACTAGATTTGAAAATCCCGACCAGTTATAGAAAATGGATTTGAAAATCCCGACCAGTTATAAAACTGGATTTGAAAATCCCGACCAGTTATAAAAACTAGAGTTGAAAATCCCGACCAGTTATAGAAACTGGATTTGAAAATCACGACCAGTTATAGAAACTGGATTTGAAAATCTCGACCAGTTATAGAAACTGGATTTGAAAATCCCGACCAGATATAGAAACTGGATTTGAAAATCCCGACCAGTTATAAAATCTGGAATTGAAAATCCCGACCAGTTATAGAAACTGGATATCAAAATCCCGACCAGTTATAGAAACTGGATTTAAAAATCTCGACCAGTTATAGAAACTGGATTTGAAAATCCCGACCAGTTATAACACTGAATTTGAAAATCCCGACCGGTTATAAAAACTGGATTTGAAAATCCCGACCAGTTATAGAAACTTGATTTGAAAATCCTGACCAGTTATAGAAACTGGATTTGAAAATCCCGACCAGTTATAAAAACTGGATTTGAAAATCTCGACCAGTTATAAAATTGGATTTGAAAATCCCGACCAGTTATAAAAACTGGATTTGAAAATCCTGATCAGTTATAAGACTGAATTTGAAAATCCCGACCAATTATAAAACTAGATTTGAAAATCGGGACCTGTTATAGAAACTGAATTTGAAAATCCCGACCATATATAGAAACTGGATTTGAAAATTATGATCAGTTATAACACTAGATTTGAAAATTCCGACCAATTATAAAACTAGATTTGAAAATCCCGACCAGTTATAGAAACTGGATTTGAAAATCCCGACTAGTTATAAAACTGGATTTGAAAATCCCGACCAATTATAAAACTGGATTTAAAAATCCCGACCAGTTATAGAAACTGGATTTGAAAATCCCGACCAGTTATAAAACTGGATTTGAAAATCCCGACCAGTTATAGAAACTGAATTTGAAAATCCTGACCAGTTATAAAACTGGATTTGAAAATCCCGACCAGTTATAGAAACTGGATTTAAAAATTCTGACTAGTTATGACACAAGATTTAAAAATTTCGACCAGTTATAGATACTGGATTTGAAAATCCCGACCAGTTATAACACTGAATTTGAAAATCCCGACCAGTTATAAAAACTAGATTTGAAAATCCCGACGAGTTATAGAAACTAAATTTGAAAATCCTGATCAGTTATAACACTGGATTTGAAAATCCCGACCAATTATAAAACTAGATTTGAAAATCCCGACCAGTTATAGCAAATGGATTTGAAAATCCCGATCAGTTATAAAACTGGATTTGAAAATCCCGACCAGTTATGACACTAGATTTAAAAATCCCGACCAGTTATAGAAACTGGATTTGAAAATCCCGACCAGTTATAGAAACTGGATTTGAAAATCCCGACCAGTTATAGAAACTGGATTTTAAAATCCCGACCAATTATAGAAACTGGATTTGAAAATCCTGACCAGTTATAGAAACTAGATTTGAAAATCCCGACCAGTTATAAAAACTAGATTTGAAAATCCTGACCAGTTATAGAAACTGGATTTAAAAATCCCGACCAGTTATAGAAACTAGATTTGAAAATATCGACCAGTTATAGAAACTAGATTTGAAAATCCCGACCAGTTATAAAACTGATTTGAAAATCTCGACCAGTTATAGAAACTGGATTTGAAAATCCCGACCAGTTATAAAAACTGGATTTGAAAATCCCAACCAGTTATAGAAACTGGATTTCAAAATCCCGACCAGTTATAGAAACTGGAGTTGAAAATCCCGACCAGTTATAACACTGAATTTGAAAATCCCGACCAGTTATAAAAACTGGATTTGAAAATCCCGACCAGTTATAGAAACTGGATTTGAAAATCCTGACCAGTTATAGAAACTGAATTTGAAAATCCTGACCAGTTATTAAAACTGGATTTGAAAATCCCGACCAGTTATAAAACTGGATTTGAAAATCCTGACGAGTTATAGAAACTGAATTTGAAAATCCTGATCAGTTATAACACTGGATTTGAAAATCCCGACCAATAATAAAAGTAGATTTGAAAATCCCGACCAGTTATAGAAAATGGATTTGAAAATCCCGACCAGTTATAAAACTGGATTTGAAAATCCCGACCAGTTATAAAAACTAGAGTTGAAAATCCCGACCAGTTATAGAAACTGGATTTGAAAATCACGACCAGTTATAGAAACTGGATTTGAAAATCTTGACCAGTTATAGAAACTGGATTTGAAAATCCCGACCAGATATAGAAACTGGATTTGAAAATCCCGACCAGTTATAAAATCTGGAATTGAAAATCCCGACCAGTTATAGAAACTGGATTTCAAAATCCCGACCAGTTATAGAAACTGGATTTGAAAATCCCGACCAGTTATAGAAACTGGATTTGAAAATCCCGACCAGTTATAACACTGAATTTGAAAATCTCGACCGGTTATAAAAAGTGGATTTGAAAATCCCGACCAGTTATAGAAACTTGATTTGAAAATCCTGACCAGTTATAGAAACTGGATTTGAAAATCCCGACCAGTTATAAAAACTGGATTTGAAAATCTCGACCAGTTATAAAATTGGATTTGAAAATCCCGACCAGTTATAGAAACTGGATTTGAAAATCCTGATCAGTTATAACATTGGATTTGAAAATCCCGACCAATTATAAAACTAGATTTAAAAATCGGGACCTGTTATAGAAACTGGATTTGAAAATCCCGACCAGTTATAAATCTGGATTTGAAAATCCCAACCAGTTATAAAACTAGATTTAAAAATCCCGACCAGTTATAGAAACTGCATTTGAAAATCCTGACCAGTTATAAAACTGGATTTGAAAATCCCGACCAGTTATAGAAATTGGATTTAAAAATCCCGACCAGTTATGACACTAGATTTTGAAATCACGACCAGTTATAGAAACTGGATTTGAAAATCCCGACCAGTTGTAAAAACTGAATTTTGAAAATCCCGACCAGTTACAAAAACTAGATTTGAAAATCCCGACCAGTTATAAAAACTAGATTTGAAAATCCCGACCAGTTATAAAAACTGGATTTCAAAATCCCGATCAGTTATAGAAACTGATTTGAAAATCCCGACCAGTTATAGAAACTGGATTTGAAAATCCCGACCAGTTATAACACTGAATTTGAAAATCCCGACCAGTTATAAAAACTGCATTTGAAAATCCCGACCAGTTATAGAAACTGGATTTGAAAATCCTGACCAGTTATAGAAACTGAATTTGAAAATCCCGACCATTTATAGAAACTAGATTTGAAAATTATGATCAGTTATAACACTAGATTTGAAAATTCCGACCAATTATAAAACTGGATTTGAAAATCCTGACCAGTTATAAAAACTGAATTTGAAAATCCCGACCATTTATAGAAACTAGATTTGAAAATTATGATCAGTTATAACACTAGATTTGAAAATTCCGACCAATTATAAAACTGGATTAGAAAATCCCTACCAGTTATAGCAAATGGATTTGAAAATCCCGACCAGTTATAAAACTGGATTTGAAAATCCCGACCAGTTATGACACTAGATTTGAAAATCCCGACCAGTTATAGAAACTGGATTTGAAAATCCCGACCAGTTATAGAAACTGGATTTGAAAATCCCGACCAGTTATAGAAACTGGATTTAAAAATTCTGACTAGTTATGACACTAGATTTAAAAATTCCGACCAGTTATAGATACTGGATTTGAAAATCCCGACCAGTTATAACACTGAATTTGAAAATCCCGACCAGTTATAAAAACTGGATTTGAAAATCCCGACGAGTTATAGAAACTAAATTTGAAAATCCTGATAAGTTATAACACTGGATTTGAAAATCCCGACCAATTATAAAACTAGATTTGAAAATCCCTACCAGTTATAGCAAATGGATTTGAAAATCCCGACCAGTTATAAAACTGGATTTGAAAATCCCGACCAGTTATGACACTAGATTTGAAAATCCCGACCAGTTATAGAAACTGGATTTGAAAATCCCGACCAGTTATAGAAACTGGATTTTAAAATCCCGACCAATTATAGAAACTGGATTTGAAAATCCTGACCAGTTATAGAAACTAGATTTGAAAATCCCGACCAGTTATAAAAACTAGTTTTGAAAATCCCGACCAGTTATAAAAACTGGATTTGAAAATCCCGACCAGTTATAGAAACTAGATTTGAAAATATCGACCAGTTATAGAAACTAGATTTGAAAATCCTGACCAGTTATAAAACTGGATTTGAAAATCTCGACCAGTTATAGAAACTGGATTTGAAAATCCCGACGAGTTATAAAAACTGGATTTGAAAATCCCAACCAGTTATAGAAACTGGATTTCAAAATCCCGACCAGTTATAGAAACTGGAGTTGAAAATCCCGACCAGTTATAACACTGAATTTGAAAATCCCGACCAGTTATAAAAACTGGATTTGAAAATCCCGACCAGTTATAGAAACTGGATTTGAAAATCCCGACCAGTTATAGAAACTGGATTTGAAAATCCTGACCAGTTATAGAAACTGAATTTGAAAATCCTGACCAGTTATTAAAACTGGATTTGAAAATCCCGACCAGTTATAAAACTGGATTTGAAAATCCCGACGAGTTATAGAAACTGAATTTAAAAATCCTGATCAGTTATAACACTGGATTTGAAAATCCCAACCAATTATAAAACTAGATTTGAAAATCCCGACCAGTTATAGAAAATGGATTTGAAAATCCCGACCAGTTATAAAACTGGATTTGAAAATCCCGACCAGTTATAAAAACTAGAGTTGAAAATCCCGACCAGTTATAGAAACTGGATTTGAAAATCACGACCAGTTATAGAAACTGGATTTGAAAATCTCGACCAGTTATAGAAACTGGATTTGAAAATCCCGACCAGATATAGAAACTGGATTTGAAAATCCCGACCAGTTATAAAATCTGGAATTGAAAATCCCGACCAGTTATAGAAACTGGATTTCAAAATCCCGACCAGTTATAGAAACTGGATTTAAAAATCCCGACCAGTTATAGAAACTGGATTTGAAAATCCCGACCAGTTATAACACTGAATTTGAAAATCCCGACCGGTTATAAAAACTGGATTTGAAAATCCCGACCAGTTATAGAAACTTGATTTGAAAATCCTGACCAGTTATAGAAACTGGATTTGAAAATCCCGACCAGTTATAAAAACTGGATTTGAAAATCTCGACCAGTTATAAAATTGGATTTGAAAATCCCGACCAGTTATAAAAACTGGATTTGAAAATCCTGATCAGTTATAACACTGAATTTGAAAATCCCGACCGGTTATAAAAACTAGATTTGAAAATCGGGACCTGTAATAGAAACTGAATTTGAAAATCCCGACCATATATAGAAACTGGATTTGAAAATTATGATCAGTTATAACACTAGATTTGAAAATTCCGACCAATTATAAAACTGGATTTGAAAATCCCGACCAGTTATAGAAACTGGATTTGAAAATCCCGACCAGTTATAGAAACTGGATTTGAAAATCCCGACCAGTTATAACACTGAATTTGAAAATCCCGACCGGTTATAAAAACTGGATTTGAAAATCCCGACCAGTTATAAATCTGGATTTGAAAATCCCAACCAGTTATAAAACTAGATTTAAAAATCCCGACCAGTTATAGAAACTGCATTTGAAAATCCTGACCAGTTATAAAACTGGATTTGAAAATCCCGACCAGTTATAGAAATTGGATTTAAAAATCCCGACTAGTTATGACACTAGATTTTGAAATCACGACCAGTTATAGAAACTGGATTTGAAAATCCCGACCAGTTGTAAAAACTGAATTTTGAAAATCCCGACCAGTTACAAAAACTGGATTTGAAAATCCCGACCAGTTATAAAAACTAGATTTGAAAATCCCGACCAGTTATAAAAACTGGATTTCAAAATCCCGATCAGTTATAGAAACTGATTTGAAAATCCCGACCAGTTATAGAAACTGGATTTGAAAATCCCGACCAGTTATAACACTGAATTTGAAAATCCCGACCAGTTATAAAAACTGCATTTGAAAATCCCGACCAGTTATAGAAACTGGATTTGAAAATCCTGACCAGTTATAGAAACTGCATTTGAAAATCCCGACCATTTATAGAAACTAGATTTGAAAATTATGATCAGTTATAACACTAGATTTGAAAATTCCGACCAATTATAAAACTGGATTTGAAAATCCCGACCAGTTATAGAAACTGGATTTGAAAATCCCTACTAGTTATAAAACTGGATTAGAAAATCCCGACCAATTATAAAACTGGATTTAAAAATCCCGACCAGTTATAGAAACTGGATTTGAAAATCCCGACCAGTTATAAAACTGGATTTGAAAATCCCGACCAGTTATAGAAACTGGATTTGAAAATCCTGACCAGTTATAAAACTGGATTTGAAAATCCCGACCAGTTATAGAAACTGGATTTAAAAATTCTGACTAGTTATGACACTAGATTTAAAAATTCCGACCAGTTATAGATACTGGATTTGAAAATCTCGACCAGTTATAGAAACTGGATTTGAAAATCCCGACCAGATATAGAAACTGGATTTGAAAATCCCGACCAGTTATAAAATCTGGAATTGAAAATCCCGACCAGTTATAGAAACTGGATTTCAAAATCCCGACCAGTTATAGAAACTGGATTTAAAAATCTCGACCAGTTATAGAAACTGGATTTGAAAATCCCGACCAGTTATAACACTGAATTTGAAAATCCCGACCGGTTATAAAAACTGGATTTGAAAATCCCGACCAGTTATAGAAACTTGATTTGAAAATCCTGACCAGTTATAGAAACTGGATTTGAAAATCCCGACCAGTTATAAAAACTGGATTTGAAAATCTCGACCAGTTATAAAATTGGATTTGAAAATCCCGACCAGTTATAAAAACTGGATTTGAAAATCCTGATCAGTTATAAGACTGAATTTGAAAATCCCGACCAATTATAAAACTAGATTTGAAAATCGGGACCTGTTATAGAAACTGAATTTGAAAATCCCGACCATATATAGAAACTGGATTTGAAAATTATGATCAGTTATAACACTAGATTTGAAAATTCCGACCAATTATAAAACTGGATTTGAAAATCCCGACCAGTTATAGAAACTGGATTTGAAAATCCCGACTAGTTATAAAACTGGATTTGAAAATCCCGACCAATTATAAAACTGGATTTAAAAATCCCGACCAGTTATAGAAACTGGATTTGAAAATCCCGACCAGTTATAAAACTGGATTTGAAAATCCCGACCAGTTATAGAAACTGAATTTGAAAATCCTGACCAGTTATAAAACTGGATTTGAAAATCCCGACCAGTTATAGAAACTGGATTTAAAAATTCTGACTAGTTATGACACAAGATTTAAAAATTTCGACCAGTTATAGATACTGGATTTGAAAATCCCGACCAGTTATAACACTGAATTTGAAAATCCCGACCAGTTATAAAAACTGGATTTGAAAATCCCGACGAGTTATAGAAACTAAATTTGAAAATCCTGATCAGTTATAACACTGGATTTGAAAATCCCGACCAATTATAAAACTAGATTTGAAAATCCCGACCAGTTATAGCAAATGGATTTGAAAATCCCGATCAGTTATAAAACTGGATTTGAAAATCCCGACCAGTTATGACACTAGATTTAAAAATCCCGACCAGTTATAGAAACTGGATTTGAAAATCCCGACCAGTTATAGAAACTGGATTTGAAAATCCCGACCAGTTATAGAAACTGGATTTTAAAATCCCGACCAATTATAGAAACTGGATTTGAAAATCCTGACCAGTTATAGAAACTAGATTTGAAAATCCCGACCAGTTATAAAAACTAGATTTGAAAATCCTGACCAGTTATAGAAACTGGATTTGAAAATCCCGACCAGTTATAGAAACTAGATTTGAAAATATCGACCAGTTATAGAAACTAGATTTGAAAATCCCGACCAGTTATAAAACTGATTTGAAAATCTCGACCAGTTATAGAAACTGGATTTGAAAATCCCGACCAGTTATAAAAACTGGATTTGAAAATCCCAACCAGTTATAGAAACTGGATTTCAAAATCCCGACCAGTTATAGAAACTGGAGTTGAAAATCCCGACCAGTTATAACACTGAATTTGAAAATCCCGACCAGTTATAAAAACTGGATTTGAAAATCCCGACCAGTTATAGAAACTGGATTTGAAAATCCTGACCAGTTATAGAAACTGAATTTGAAAATCCTGACCAGTTATTAAAACTGGATTTGAAAATCCCGACCAGTTATAAAACTGGATTTGAAAATCCTGACGAGTTATAGAAACTGAATTTGAAAATCCTGATCAGTTATAACACTGGATTTGAAAATCCCGACCAATAATAAAAGTAGATTTGAAAATCCCGACCAGTTATAGAAAATGGATTTGAAAATCCCGACCAGTTATAAAACTGGATTTGAAAATCCCGACCAGTTATAAAAACTAGAGTTGAAAATCCCGACCAGTTATAGAAACTGGATTTGAAAATCACGACCAGTTATAGAAACTGGATTTGAAAATCTTGACCAGTTATAGAAACTGGATTTGAAAATCCCGACCAGATATAGAAACTGGATTTGAAAATCCCGACCAGTTATAAAATCTGGAATTGAAAATCCCGACCAGTTATAGAAACTGGATTTCAAAATCCCGACCAGTTATAGAAACTGGATTTGAAAATCCCGACCAGTTATAGAAACTGGATTTGAAAATCCCGACCAGTTATAACACTGAATTTGAAAATCTCGACCGGTTATAAAAAGTGGATTTGAAAATCCCGACCAGTTATAGAAACTTGATTTGAAAATCCCGACCAGTTATAGAAACTTGATTTGAAAATCCTGACCAGTTATAGAAACTGGATTTGAAAATCCCGACCAGTTATAAAAACTAGATTTGAAAATCCCGACCAGTTATAAAACTGGATTTGAAAATCGCGAACAGTTATAGAAACTGGATTTGAAAATCCTGATCAGTTATAACATTGGATTTGAAAATCCCGACCAATTATAAAATTAGATTTAAAAATCGGGACCTGTTATAGAAACTGGATTTGAAAATCCCGACCAGTTATAAATCTGGATTTGAAAATCCCAACTAGTTATAAAACTAGATTTAAAAATCCCGACCAGTTATAGAAACTGCATTTGAAAATCCTGACCAGTTATAAAACTGGATTTGAAAATCCCGACCAGTTATAGAAATTGGATTT
Source organism: Nuphar pumila (assembly GCF_984573655.1). Classification (NCBI taxonomy): domain Eukaryota; kingdom Viridiplantae; phylum Streptophyta; class Magnoliopsida; order Nymphaeales; family Nymphaeaceae; genus Nuphar; species Nuphar pumila. The sequence goes on from NC_143258.1 coordinate 64,944,934, forward strand.
AAAAATCCCGACCAGTTATGACACTAGATTTTGAAATCACGACCAGTTATAGAAACTGGATTTGAAAATCCCGACCAGTTGTAAAAACTGAATTTTGAAAATCCCGACCAGTTACAAAAACTAGATTTGAAAATCCCGACCAGTTATAAAAACTAGATTTGAAAATCCCGACCAGTTATAAAAACTGGATTTCAAAATCCCGATCAGTTATAGAAACTGATTTGAAAATCCCGACCAGTTATAGAAACTGGATTTGAAAATCCCGACCAGTTATAACACTGAATTTGAAAATCCCGACCAGTTATAAAAACTGCATTTGAAAATCCCGACCAGTTATAGAAACTGGATTTGAAAATCCTGACCAGTTATAGAAACTGAATTTGAAAATCCCGACCATTTATAGAAACTAGATTTGAAAATTATGATCAGTTATAACACTAGATTTGAAAATTCCGACCAATTATAAAACTGGATTTGAAAATCCTGACCAGTTATAAAAACTGAATTTGAAAATCCCGACCATTTATAGAAACTAGATTTGAAAATTATGATCAGTTATAACACTAGATTTGAAAATTCCGACCAATTATAAAACTGGATTAGAAAATCCCTACCAGTTATAGCAAATGGATTTGAAAATCCCGACCAGTTATAAAACTGGATTTGAAAATCCCGACCAGTTATGACACTAGATTTGAAAATCCCGACCAGTTATAGAAACTGGATTTGAAAATCCCGACCAGTTATAGAAACTGGATTTGAAAATCCCGACCAGTTATAGAAACTGGATTTAAAAATTCTGACTAGTTATGACACTAGATTTAAAAATTCCGACCAGTTATAGATACTGGATTTGAAAATCCCGACCAGTTATAACACTGAATTTGAAAATCCCGACCAGTTATAAAAACTGGATTTGAAAATCCCGACGAGTTATAGAAACTAAATTTGAAAATCCTGATAAGTTATAACACTGGATTTGAAAATCCCGACCAATTATAAAACTAGATTTGAAAATCCCTACCAGTTATAGCAAATGGATTTGAAAATCCCGACCAGTTATAAAACTGGATTTGAAAATCCCGACCAGTTATGACACTAGATTTGAAAATCCCGACCAGTTATAGAAACTGGATTTGAAAATCCCGACCAGTTATAGAAACTGGATTTTAAAATCCCGACCAATTATAGAAACTGGATTTGAAAATCCTGACCAGTTATAGAAACTAGATTTGAAAATCCCGACCAGTTATAAAAACTAGTTTTGAAAATCCCGACCAGTTATAAAAACTGGATTTGAAAATCCCGACCAGTTATAGAAACTAGATTTGAAAATATCGACCAGTTATAGAAACTAGATTTGAAAATCCTGACCAGTTATAAAACTGGATTTGAAAATCTCGACCTGTTATAGAAACTGGATTTGAAAATCCCGACGAGTTATAAAAACTGGATTTGAAAATCCCAACCAGTTATAGAAACTGGATTTCAAAATCCCGACCAGTTATAGAAACTGGAGTTGAAAATCCCGACCAGTTATAACACTGAATTTGAAAATCCCGACCAGTTATAAAAACTGGATTTGAAAATCCCGACCAGTTATAGAAACTGGATTTGAAAATCCTGACCAGTTATAGAAACTGAATTTGAAAATCCTGACCAGTTATTAAAACTGGATTTGAAAATCCCGACCAGTTATAAAACTGGATTTGAAAATCCCGACGAGTTATAGAAACTGAATTTAAAAATCCTGATCAGTTATAACACTGGATTTGAAAATCCCAACCAATTATAAAACTAGATTTGAAAATCCCGACCAGTTATAGAAAATGGATTTGAAAATCCCGACCAGTTATAAAACTGGATTTGAAAATCCCGACCAGTTATAAAAACTAGAGTTGAAAATCCCGACCAGTTATAGAAACTGGATTTGAAAATCACGACCAGTTATAGAAACTGGATTTGAAAATCTCGACCAGTTATAGAAACTGGATTTGAAAATCCCGACCAGATATAGAAACTGGATTTGAAAATCCCGACCAGTTATAAAATCTGGAATTGAAAATCCCGACCAGTTATAGAAACTGGATTTCAAAATCCCGACCAGTTATAGAAACTGGATTTAAAAATCCCGACCAGTTATAGAAACTGGATTTGAAAATCCCGACCAGTTATAACACTGAATTTGAAAATCCCGACCGGTTATAAAAACTGGATTTGAAAATCCCGACCAGTTATAGAAACTTGATTTGAAAATCCTGACCAGTTATAGAAACTGGATTTGAAAATCCCGACCAGTTATAAAAACTGGATTTGAAAATCTCGACCAGTTATAAAATTGGATTTGAAAATCCCGACCAGTTATAAAAACTGGATTTGAAAATCCTGATCAGTTATAACACTGAATTTGAAAATCCCGACCGGTTATAAAAACTAGATTTGAAAATCGGGACCTGTTATAGAAACTGAATTTGAAAATCCCGACCATATATAGAAACTGGATTTGAAAATTATGATCAGTTATAACACTAGATTTGAAAATTCCGACCAATTATAAAACTGGATTTGAAAATCCCGACCAGTTATAGAAACTGGATTTTAAAATCCCGACCAGTTATAGAAACTGGATTTGAAAATCCCGACCAGTTATAACACTGAATTTGAAAATCCCGACCGGTTATAAAAACTGGATTTGAAAATCCCGACCAGTTATAAATCTGGATTTGAAAATCCCAACCAGTTATAAAACTAGATTTAAAAATCCCGACCAGTTATAGAAACTGCATTTGAAAATCCTGACCAGTTATAAAACTGGATTTGAAAATCCCGACCAGTTATAGAAATTGGATTTAAAAATCCCGACCAGTTATGACACTAGATTTTGAAATCACGACCAGTTATAGAAACTGGATTTGAAAATCCCGACCAGTTGTAAAAACTGAATTTTGAAAATCCCGACCAGTTACAAAAACTGGATTTGAAAATCCCGACCAGTTATAAAAACTAGATTTGAAAATCCCGACCAGTTATAAAAACTGGATTTCAAAATCCCGATCAGTTATAGAAACTGATTTGAAAATCCCGACCAGTTATAGAAACTGGATTTGAAAATCCCGACCAGTTATAACACTGAATTTGAAAATCCCGACCAGTTATAAAAACTGCATTTGAAAATCCCGACCAGTTATAGAAACTGGATTTGAAAATCCTGACCAGTTATAGAAACTGCATTTGAAAATCCCGACCATTTATAGAAACTAGATTTGAAAATTATGATCAGTTATAACACTAGATTTGAAAATTCCGACCAATTATAAAACTGGATTTGAAAATCCCGACCAGTTATAGAAACTGGATTTGAAAATCCCGACTAGTTATAAAACTGGATTAGAAAATCCCGACCAATTATAAAACTGGATTTAAAAATCCCGACCAGTTATAGAAACTGGATTTGAAAATCCCGACCAGTTATAAAACTGGATTTGAAAATCCCGACCAGTTATAGAAACTGGATTTGAAAATCCTGACCAGTTATAAAACTGGATTTGAAAATCCCGACCAGTTATAGAAACTGGATTTAAAAATTCTGACTAGTTATGACACTAGATTTAAAAATTCCGACCAGTTATAGATACTGGATTTGAAAATCCCGACCAGTTATAACACTGAATTTGAAAATCCCGACCAGTTATAAAAACTGGATTTGAAAATCCCGACGAGTTATAGAAACTAAATTTGAAAATCCTGATAAGTTATAACACTGGATTTGAAAATCCCGACCAATTATAAAACTAGATTTGAAAATCCCTACCAGTTATAGCAAATGGATTTGAAAATCCCGACCAGTTATAAAACTGGATTTGAAAATCCCGACCAGTTATGACACTAGATTTGAAAATCCCGACCAGTTATAGAAACTGGATTTGAAAATCCCGACCAGTTATAGAAACTGGATTTGAAAATCCCGACCAGTTATAGAAACTGGATTTTAAAATCCCGACCAATTATAAAAACTGGATTTGAAAATCCTGACCAGTTATAGAAACTAGATTTGAAAATCCCGACCAGTTATAAAAACTGGATTTGAAAATCCCGACCAGTTATAAAAACTGGATTTGAAAATCCCGACCAGTTATAGAAACTAGATTTGAAAATATCGACCAGTTATAGAAACTAGATTTGAAAATCCCGACCAGTTATAAAACTGGATTTGAAAATCTCGACCAGTTATAGAAACTGGATTTGAAAATCCCGACGAGTTATAAAAACTGGATTTGAAAATCCCAACCAGTTATAGAAACTGGATTTCAAAATCCCGACCAGTTATAGAAACTGGAGTTGAAAATCCCGACCAGTTATAACACTGAATTTGAAAATCCCGACCAGTTATAAAAACTGGATTTGAAAATCCCGACCTGTTATAGAAACTGGATTTGAAAATCCTGACCAGTTATAGAAACTGAATTTGAAAATCCTGACCAGTTATTAAAACTGGATTTGAAAATCCCGACCAGTTATAAAACTGGATTTGAAAATCCCGACGAGTTATAGAAACTGAATTTAAAAATCCTGATCAGTTATAACACTGGATTTAAAAATCCCGACCAATTATAAAACTAGATTTGAAAATCCCGACCAGTTATAGAAAATGGATTTGAAAATCCCGACCAGTTATAAAACTGGATTTGAAAATCCCGACCAGTTATAAAAACTAGAGTTGAAAATCCCGACCAGTTATAGAAACTGGATTTGAAAATCTCGACCAGTTATAGAAACTGGATTTGAAAATCCCGACCAGATATAGAAACTGGATTTGAAAATCCCGACCAGTTATAAAATCTGGAATTGAAAATCCCGACCAGTTATAGAAACTGGATTTCAAAATCCCGACCAGTTATAGAAACTGGATTTAAAAATCCCGACCAGTTATAGAAACTGGATTTGAAAATCCCGACCAGTTATAACACTGAATTTGAAAATCCCGACCGGTTATAAAAACTGGATTTGAAAATCCCGACCAGTTATAGAAACTTGATTTGAAAATCCTGACCAGTTATAGAAACTGGATTTGAAAATCCTGACCAGTTATTAAAACTGGATTTGAAAATCCCGACCAGTTATAAAACTGGATTTGAAAATCCCGACGAGTTATAGAAACTGAATTTAAAAATCCTGATCAGTTATAACACTGGATTTGAAAATCCCAACCAATTATAAAACTAGATTTGAAAATCCCGACCAGTTATAGAAAATGGATTTGAAAATCCCGACCAGTTATAAAACTGGATTTGAAAATCCCGACCAGTTATAAAAACTAGAGTTGAAAATCCCGACCAGTTATAGAAACTGGATTTGAAAATCACGACCTGTTATAGAAACTGGATTTGAAAATCTCGACCAGTTATAGAAACTGGATTTGAAAATCCCGACCAGATATAGAAACTGGATTTGAAAATCCCGACCAGTTATAAAATCTGGAATTGAAAATCCCGACCAGTTATAGAAACTGGATTTCAAAATCCCGACCAGTTATAGAAACTGGATTTAAAAATCCCGACCAGTTATAGAAACTGGATTTGAAAATCCCGACCAGTTATAACACTGAATTTGAAAATCCCGACCGGTTATAAAAACTGGATTTGAAAATCCCGACCAGTTATAGAAACTTGATTTGAAAATCCTGACCAGTTATAGAAACTGGATTTGAAAATCCCGACCAGTTATAAAAACTGGATTTGAAAATCTCGACCAGTTATAAAATTGGATTTGAAAATCCCGACCAGTTATAAAAACTGGATTTGAAAATCCTGATCAGTTATAACACTGAATTTGAAAATCCCGACCAATTATAAAACTAGATTTGAAAATCGGGACCTGTTATAGAAACTGAATTTGAAAATCCCGACCATATATAGAAACTGGATTTGAAAATTATGATCAGTTATAACACTAGATTTGAAAATTCCGACCAATTATAAAACTGGATTTGAAAATCCCGACCAGTTATAGAAACTGGATTTGAAAATCCCGACTAGTTATAAAACTGGATTTGAAAATCCCGACCAATTATAAAACTGGATTTAAAAATCCCGACCAGTTATAGAAACTGGATTTGAAAATCCCGACCAGTTATAAAACTGGATTTGAAAATCCCGACCAGTTATAGAAACTGAATTTGAAAATCCTGACCAGTTATAAAACTGGATTTGAAAATCCCGACCAGTTATAGAAACTGGATTTAAAAATTCTGACTAGTTATGACACAAGATTTAAAAATTCCGACCAGTTATAGATACTGGATTTGAAAATCCCGACCAGTTATAACACTGAATTTGAAAATCCCGACCAGTTATAAAAACTGGATTTGAAAATCCCGACGAGTTATAGAAACTAAATTTGAAAATCCTGATCAGTTATAACACTGGATTTGAAAATCCCGACCAATTATAAAACTAGATTTGAAAATCCCGACCAGTTATAGCAAATGGATTTGAAAATCCCGATCAGTTATAAAACTGGATTTGAAAATCCCGACCAGTTATGACACTAGATTTAAAAATCCCGACCAGTTATAAAAACTGGATTTGAAAATCCCGACCAGTTATAGAAACTGGATTTGAAAATCCCGACCAGTTATAGAAACTGGATTTTAAAATCCCGACCAATTATAGAAACTGGATTTGAAAATCCTGACCAGTTATAGAAACTAGATTTGAAAATCTCGACCAGTTATAAAAACTAGATTTGAAAATCCCGACCAGTTATAAACCTGAATTTGAAAATCCCGACGAGTTATAGAAACTGGATTTGAAAATCCTGATCAGTTATAACACTGGATTTGAAAATCCCGACCAATTATAAAAACTAGTTATAGAAACTGGATTTGAAGATTCCGACCAGTTATAGAAACTTGATTTGAAAATCCTGACCAGTTATAGAAACTGGATTTGAAAATCCCGACCAGTTATAAAAACTGGATTTGAAAATCCCGACCAGTTATAAAACTGAATTTGAAAATCCCGACCAGTTATAGAAACTGGATTTGAAAATCCTGATCAGTTATAACACTGAATTTGAAAATCCCGACCAATTATAAAACTAAATTTGAAAATCGGGATCTGTTATAGAAACTGGATTTGAAAATCCCGACCAGTTATAAATTTGGATTTGAAAATCCCAACCAGTTATAAAACTAGATTTAAAAATCCCGACCAGTTATAGAAACTGCATTTGAAAATCCTGACCAGTTATAAAACTGGATTTGAAAATCCCGACCAGTTATAGAAATTGGATTTGAAAATCCCGACCAGTTATGACACTAGATTTGGAAATGACGACCAGTTATAGAAACTGGATTTGAAAATCCCGACCAGTTATAAAAATTGGATTTGAAAATCCCGACCAGTTATAGAAACTGGATTTGAAAATCCCGACCAGTTGTAAAAACTGAATTTTGAAAATCCCGACTAGTTACAAAAACTGGATTTGAAAATCCCGACCAGATATAGAAACTGGATTTGAAAATCCCGACCAGATATAGAAACTGGATTTGAAAATCCCGACCAGTTATAGAAACTGGATTTGAAAATCCCGACCAGTTATAGAAACTAGATTTGAAAATCCCGACCAGTTATAAAACTGGATTTGAAAATCCCGACCAGTTATAGAAACTGGATTTGAAAATCCCGACCAGTTATAAAAACTGGATTTGAAAATCCCGACCAGTTATAGAAACTGGCTTTCAAAATACCGATCAGTTATAACACTAGATTTGAAAATTCCGACCAGTTATAGAAACTGGATTTGAAAATCCCGACCAGTTATAAAAACTGGATTTGAAAATCCCGACCAGTTATAAAAACTTGATTTGAAAATCCTGACCAGTTATAGATACTGGATTTGAAAATCCCGACCAGTTATAAAAACTGGATTTGAAAATCTCGACCAGTTATAAAATTGGATTTGAAAATCCCGACCAGTTATAGAAACTGGATTTGAAAATCCTGATCAGTTATAACACTGGATTTGAAAATCCCGACCAATTATAAAACTAGATTTGAAAATCGAAACCTGTTATAGAAACTGGATTTGAAAATCTCGACCAGTTATAAATCTGGATTTGAAAATCCCAACCAGTTATAAAACTAGATTTAAAAATCCCGACCAGTTATAGAAACTGAATTTGAAAATCCTGACCAGTTATAAAACTGGATTTGAAAATCCCCACCAGTTATAGAAATTGGATTTAAAAATCACGACCAGTTATGACACTAGATTTTGAAATCACGACCAGTTATAGAAACTGGATTTGAAAATCCCGACTAGTTGTAAAAACTGAATTTTGAAAATCCCGACCAGTTACAAAAACTGGATTTGAAAATCCCGACCAGTTATAAAAACTAGATTTGAAAATCCCGACCAGTTATAGAAACTGGATTTGAAAATCCCGACCAGTTATAGAAACTGGATTTGAAAATCCCTACCAGTTATAGAAACTAGATTTGAAAATCCCGACTAGTTATAAAACTGGATTTGAAAATCCCGACCAGTTATAGAAACTGGATTTGAAAATCCCGACCAGTTATAAAAACTGGATTTGAAAATCCCGACCACTTATAGAAACTGGATTTCAAAATACCGACCAGTTATAGAAACTGGATTTGAAAATCTCGACCAGTTATAGAAACTGGATTTGAAAATCCCGACCAGTTATAACACTGAATTTGAAAATCCTGATCAGTTATAACACTGGATTTGAAAATCCCGACCAATTATAAAACTAGATTTGAAAATCCCGACCAGTTATAGCAAATGGATTTGAAAATCCCGACCAGTTATAAAACTGGATTTGAAAATCCCGACCAGTTATGACACTAGATTTAAAAATCCCGACCAGTTATAGAAACTGGATTTGAAAATCCCGACCATTTATAGAAACTGGATTTGAAAATCCCGACCAGTTATAGAAACTGAATTTTAAAATCCCGACCAATTATAGAAACTGGATTTGAAAATCCTGACCAGTTATAGAAACTAGATTTGAAAATCCCGACCAGTTATAAAAACTAGATTTGAAAATCCCGACCAGTTATAAAACTGGATTTGAAAATCTCGACCAGTTATAGAAACTGGATTTGAAAATCCCGACCAGTTATAAAAACTGGATTTGAAAATCCCAACCAGTTATAGAAACTGGATTTCAAAATCCCGACCAGTTATAGAAACTGGAGTTGAAAATCCCGACCAGTTATAACACTGAATTTGAAAATCCCGACCAGTTATAAAACTGGATTTGAAAATCCCGACCAGTTATAGAAACTGGATTTGAAAATCCCGACCAGTTATAGAAACTGGATTTTAAAATCCCGACCAATTATAGAAACTGGATTTGAAAATCCCGACTAGTTATAGAAACTAGATTCGAAAATATCGACCAGTTATAGAAACTAGATTTGAAAATCCCGACCAGTTATAAAACTGATTTGAAAATCTCGACCAGTTATAGAAACTGGATTTGAAAATCCCGACCAGTTATAAAAACTGGATTTGAAAATCCCAACCAGTTATAGAAACTGGATTTCAAAATCCCGACCAGTTATAGAAACTAGAGTTGAAAATCCCGACTAGTTATAACACTGAATTTGAAAATCCCGACCAGTTATAAAAACTGGATTTGAAAATTCCGACCAGTTATAGAAACTGGATTTGAAAATCCTGACCAGTTATAGAAACTGAATTTGAAAATCCCGACCAGTTATTAAAACTGGATTTGAAAATCCCGACCAGTTATAAAACTGGATTTGAAAATCCCGACCAGTTATAGAAACTGAATTTGAAAATCCTGATCAGTTATAACACTGGATTTGAAAATCCCGACCAATTATAAAACTAGATTTGAAAATCCCGACCAGTTATAGAAAATGGATTTGAAAATCCCGACCAGTTATAAAACTGGATTTGAAAATCCCGACCAGTTATAAAAACTACAGTTGAAAATCCCGACCAGTTATAGAAACTGGATTTGAAAATCACGACCAGTTATAGAAACTGGATTTGAAAATCTCGACCAGTTATAGAAACTGGATTTGAAAATCCCGACCAGATATAAGCTCTGGATTTGAAAATCCCGACCAGTTATAAAATCTGGAATTGAAAATCCCGACCAGTTATAGAAACTGGATTTCAAAATCTCGACCAGTTATAGAAACTGGATTTGAAAATCCCGACCAGTTATAGAAACTGGATTTGAAAATCCCGACCAGTTATAACACTGAATTTGAAAATCCCGACCGGTTATAAAAACTGGATTTGAAAATCCCGACCAGTTATAGAAACTTGATTTGAAAATCCTGACCAGTTATAGAAACTGGATTTGAAAATCCCGACCAGGTATAAAAACTGAATTTGAAAATCTCGACCAGTTATAAAATTGGATTTAAAAATCCCGACCAGTTATAGAAACTGGATTTGAAAATCCTGATCAGTTATAACACTGGATTTGAAAATCCCGACCAATTATAAAACTAGATTTAAAAATCGGGACCTGTTATAGAAACTGGATTTGAAAATCCCGACCAGTTATAAATCTGGATTTGAAAATCCCAACCAGTTATAAAACTAGATTTAAAAATCCCGACCAGTTATAGAAACTGCATTTGAAAATCCTGACCAGTTATAAAACTGGATTTGAAAATCCCGACCAGTTATAGAAATTGGATTTAAAAATCCCGACCAGTTATGACACTAGATTTTGAAATCACGACCAGTTATAGAAACTGGATTTGAAAATCCCGACCAGTTGTAAAAACTGAATTTTGAAAATCCCGACCAGTTACAAAAACTGGATTTGAAAATCCCGACCAGTTATAAAAACTAGATTTGAAAATCCCGACCAGTTATAAAAACTGGATTTTAAAATCCCGATCAGTTATAGAAACTGATTTGAAAATCCCGACCAGTTATAGAAACTGGATTTGAAAATCCCGACCAGTTATAACACTGAATTTGAAAATCCCGACCAGTTATAAAAACTGCATTTGAAAATCCCGACCAGTTATAGAAACTGGATTTGAAAATCCTGACCAGTTATAGAAACTGCATTTGAAAATCCCGACCATTTATAGAAACTAGATTTGAAAATTATGATCAGTTATAACACTAGATTTGAAAATTCCGACCAATTATAAAACTGGATTTGAAAATCCCGACCAGTTATAGAAACTGGATTTGAAAATCCCGACTAGTTATAAAACTGGATTAGAAAATCCCGACCAATTATAAAACTGGATTTAAAAATCCCGACCAGTTATAGAAACTGGATTTGAAAATCCCGACCAGTTATAAAACTGGATTTGAAAATCCCGACCAGTTATAGAAACTGGATTTAAAAATTCTGACTAGTTATGACACTAGATTTAAAAATTTCGACCAGTTATAGATACTGGATTTGAAAATCCCGACCAGTTATAACACTGAATTTGAAAATCCCGACCAGTTATAAAAACTGGATTTGAAAATCCCGACGAGTTATAGAAACTAAATTTGAAAATCCTGATAAGTTATAACACTGGATTTGAAAATCCCGACCAATTATAAAACTAGATTTGAAAATCCCTACCAGTTATAGCAAATGGATTTGAAAATCCCGACCAGTTATAAAACTGGATTTGAAAATCCCGACCAGTTATGACACTAGATTTGAAAATCCCGACCAGTTATAGAAACTGGATTTGAAAATCCCGACCAGTTATAGAAACTGGATTTGAAAATCCCGACCAGTTATAGAAACTGGATTTTAAAATCTCGACCAATTATAAAAACTGGATTTGAAAATCCTGACCAGTTATAGAAACTAGATTTGAAAATCCCGACCAGTTATAAAAACTGGATTTGAAAATCCCGACCAGTTATAAAAACTGGATTTGAAAATCCCGACCAGTTATAGAAACTAGATTTGAAAATATCGACCAGTTATAGAAACTAGATTTGAAAATCCCGACCAGTTATAAAACTGGATTTGAAAATCTCGACCAGTTATAGAAACTGGATTTGAAAATCCCGACGAGTTATAAAAACTGGATTTGAAAATCCCAACCAGTTATTGAAACTGGATTTCAAAATCCCGACCAGTTATAGAAACTGGAGTTGAAAATCCCGACCAGTTATAACACTGAATTTGAAAATCCCGACTAGTTATAAAAACTGGATTTGAAAATCCCGACCAGTTATAGAAACTGGATTTGAAAATCCTGACCAGTTATAGAAACTGAATTTGAAAATCCTGACCAGTTATTAAAACTGGATTTGAAAATCCCGACCAGTTATAAAACTGGATTTGAAAATCCCGACGAGTTATAGAAACTGAATTTAAAAATCCTGATCAGTTATAACACTGGATTTAAAAATCCCGACCAATTATAAAACTAGATTTGAAAATCCCGACCAGTTATAGAAAATGGATTTGAAAATCCCGACCAGTTATAAAACTGGATTTGAAAATCCCGACCAGTTATAAAAACTAGAGTTGAAAATCCCGACCAGTTATAGAAACTGGATTTGAAAATCATGACCAGTTATAGAAACTGCATTTGAAAATCTCGACCAGTTATAGAAACTGGATTTGAAAATCCCGACCAGATATAGAAACTGGATTTGAAAATCCCGACCAGTTATAAAATCTGGAATTGAAAATCCCGACCAGTTATAGAAACTGGATTTAAAAATCCCGACCAGTTATAGAAACTGGATTTAAAAATCCCGACCAGTTATAGAAACTGGATTTGAAAATCCCGACCAGTTATAACACTGAATTTGAAAATCCCGACCGGTTATAAAAACTGGATTTGAAAATCCCGACCAGTTATAGAAACTTGATTTGAAAATCCTGACCAGTTATAGAAACTGGATTTGAAAATCCCGACCAGTTATAAAAACTGGATTTGAAAATCTCGACCAGTTACAAAATTGGATTTGAAAATCCCGACCAGTTATAGAAACTGGATTTGAAAATCCTGATCAGTTATAACACTGAATTTGAAAATCCCGACCAATTATAAAACTAGATTTGAAAATCGGGACCTGTTATAGAAACTGAATTTGAAAATCCCGACCATATATAGAAACTGGATTTGAAAATTATGATCAGTTATAACACTAGATTTGAAAATTCCGACCAATTATAAAACTGGATTTGAAAATCCCGACCAGTTATAGAAACTGGATTTGAAAATCCCGACTAGTTATAAAACTGGATTTGAAAATCCCGACCAATTATAAAACTGGATTTAAAAATCCCGACCAGTTATAGAAACTGGATTTGAAAATCCCGACCAGTTATAAAACTGGATTTGAAAATCCCGACCAGTAATAGAAACTGAATTTGAAAATCCTGACCAGTTATAAAACTGCATTTGAAAATCCCGACCAGTTATAGAAACTGGATTTAAAAATTCTGACTAGTTATGACACTAGATTTAAAAATTCCGACCAGTTATAGATACTGGATTTTAAAATCCCGACCAATTATAACACTGAATTTGAAAATCCCGACCAGTTATAAAAACTGGATTTGAAAATCCCGACGAGTTATAGAAACTAAATTTGAAAATCCTGATCAGTTATAACACTGGATTTGAAAATCCCGACCAATTATAAAACTAGATTTGAAAATCCCGACCAGTTATAGCAAATGGATTTGAAAATCCCGACCAGTTATAAAACTGGATTTGAAAATCCCGACCAGTTATGACACTAGATTTAAAAATCCCGACCAGTTATAGAAACTGGATTTGAAAATCCCGACCAGTTATAGAAACTGGATTTGAAAATCCCGACCAGTAATAGTAACTGGATTTTAAAATCCCGACCAATTATAGAAACTGGATTTGAAAATCCTGACCAGTTATAGAAACTAGATTTGAAAATCCCGACCAGTTATAAAAACTAGATTTGAAAATCCCGACCAGTTATAGAAAATGGATTTGAAAATCCCGACCAGTTATAGAAACTAGATTTGAAAATATCGACCAGTTATAGAAACTAGATTTGAAAATCCCGACCAGTTATAAAACTGGATTTGAAAATCTCGAACAGTTATAGAAACTGGATTTGAAAATCCCGACCAGTTATAAAAACTGGATTTGAAAATCCCAACCAGTTATAGAAACTGGATTTCAAAATCCCGACCAGTTATAGAAACTGGAGTTGAAAATCCCGACCAATTATAACACTGAATTTGAAAATCCCGACCAGTTATAAAAACTGGATTTGAAAATCCCGACCAGTTATAGAAACTGGATTTGAAAATCCTGACGAGTTATAGAAACTGAATTTGAAAATCCTGACCAGTTATTAAAACTGGATTTGAAAATCCCGACCAGTTATAAAACTGGATTTGAAAATCCCGACGAGTTATAGAAACTGAATTTGAAAATCCTGATCAGTTATAACACTGGATTTGAAAATCCCGACCAATTATAAAACTAGATTTGAAAATCCCGACCAGTTATAGAAAATGGATTTGAAAATCCCGACCAGTTATAAAACTGGATTTGAAAATCCCGACCAGTTATAAAAACTAGAGTTGAAAATCCCGACCAGTTATAGAAACTGGATTTGAAAATCACGACCAGTTATAGAAACTGGATTTAAAAAATCTTGACCAGTTATAGAAACTGGATTTGAAAATCCCGACCAGATATAGAAACTGGATTTGAAAATCCCGACCAGTTATAAAATCTGGAATTGAAAATCCCGACCAGTTATAGAAACTGGATTTCAAAATCCCGACCAGTTATAGAAACTGGATTTGAAAATCCCGACCAGTTATAGAAACTGGATTTGAAAATCCCGACCAGTTATAACACTGAATTTGAAAATCCCGACCGGTTATAAAAACTGGATTTGAAAATCCCGACCAGTTATAGAAACTTGATTTGAAAATCCTGACCAGTTATAGAAACTGGATTTGAAAATCCCGACCAGTTATAAAAACTGGATTTGAAAATCTCGACCAGTTATAAAATTGGATTTGAAAATCCCGACCAGTTATAGAAACTGGATTTGAAAATCCTGATCAGTTATAACACTGGATTTGAAAATCCCGACCAATTATAAAACTAGATTTGAAAATCGGGTCCTGTTATAGAAACTGGATTTGAAAATCCCGACCAGTTATAAATCTGGATTTGAAAATCCCAACCAGTTATAAAACTAGATTTAAAAATCCCGACCAGTTATAGAAACTGCATTTGAAAATCCTGACCAGTTATAAAACTGGATTTGAAAATCCCGACCAGTTATTGAAATTGGATTTAAAAATCCCGACCAGTTATGACACTAGATTTTGAAATCACGACTAGTTATAGAAACTGGATTTGAAAATCCCGACCAGTTGTAAAAACTGAATTTTGAAAATCCTGACTAGTTACAAAAACTGGATTTGAAAATCCCGACCAGTTATAGAAACTGGATTTGAAAATCCCGACCAGTTATAGAAACTGGATTTGAAAATCCCTACCAGTTATAAAAACTAGATTTGAAAATCCCGACTAGTTATAAAACTGGATTTGAAAATCCCGACCAGTTATAGAAACTGGATTTGAAAATCCCGACCAGTTATAAAAACTGGATTTGAAAATCCCGACCACTTATAGAAACTGGATTTCAAAATACCGACCAGTTATAGAAACTAGATTTGAAAATCTCGACCAGTTATAGAAACTGGATTTGAAAATCCCAACCAGTTATAACACTGAATTTAAAAATCCCGGCTAGTTATAAAAACTGGATTTGAAAATCCCGACCAGTTATTGAAACTGGATTTGAAAATCCTGACTAGTTATAGAAACTGAATTTGAAAATTCCGACCATTTATAGACACTCGATTTGAAAATCATGATCAGTTATAACACTAGATTTGAAAATTCCGACCAATTAAAAAACTGGATTTGAAAATCCCGACCAGTTATAGAAACTGGATTTGAAAATCCCGACTAGTTATAAAACTGGATTTGAAAATCCCGACCAATTATAAAACTGGATTTAAAAATCCCGACCAGTTATAGAAACTGGATTTGAAAATCCCGACCAGTTATAGAAACTGGATTTGAAAATCCATATCAGTTATAGAAACTGGATTTGAAAATCCCGACCAGTTATAAAATCTGGAATTGAAAATCCCGACCAGTTATAGAAACTGGATTTCAAAATCCCGACCAGTTATAGAAACTGGATTTGAAAATCCCGACCAGTTATAGAAACTGGATTTGAAAATCCCGACCAGTTATAACACTGAATTTGAAAATCCCGACCGGTTATAAAAACTGGATTTGAAAATCCCGACCAGTTATAGAAACTTGATTTGAAAATCCTGACCAGTTATAGAAACTGGATTTGAAAATCCCGACCAGTTATAAAAACTGGATTTGAAAATCTCGACCAGTTACAAAATTGGATTTGAAAATCCCGACCAGTTATAGAAACTGGATTTGAAAATCCTGATCAGTTATAACACTGAATTTGAAAATCCCGACCAATTATAAAACTAGATTTGAAAATCGGGACCTGTTATAGAAACTGAATTTGAAAATCCCGACCATATATAGAAACTGGATTTGAAAATTATGATCAGTTATAACACTAGATTTGAAAATTCCGACCAATTATAAAACTGGATTTGAAAATCCCGACCAGTTATAGAAACTGGATTTGAAAATCCCGACTAGTTATAAAACTGGATTTGAAAATCCCGACCAATTATAAAACTGGATTTAAAAATCCCGACCAGTTATAGAAACTGGATTTGAAAATCCCGACCAGTTATAAAACTGGATTTGAAAATCCCGACCAGTAATAGAAACTGAATTTGAAAATCCTGACCAGTTATAAAACTGCATTTGAAAATCCCGACCAGTTATAGAAACTGGATTTAAAAATTCTGACTAGTTATGACACTAGATTTAAAAATTCCGACCAGTTATAGATACTGGATTTTAAAATCCCGACCAATTATAACACTGAATTTGAAAATCCCGACCAGTTATAAAAACTGGATTTGAAAATCCCGACGAGTTATAGAAACTAAATTTGAAAATCCTGATCAGTTATAACACTGGATTTGAAAATCCCGACCAATTATAAAACTAGATTTGAAAATCCCGACCAGTTATAGCAAATGGATTTGAAAATCCCGACCAGTTATAAAACTGGATTTGAAAATCCCGACCAGTTATGACACTAGATTTAAAAATCCCGACCAGTTATAGAAACTGGATTTGAAAATCCCGACCAGTTATAGAAACTGGATTTGAAAATCCCGACCAGTAATAGTAACTGGATTTTAAAATCCCGACCAATTATAGAAACTGGATTTGAAAATCCTGACCAGTTATAGAAACTAGATTTGAAAATCCCGACCAGTTATAAAAACTAGATTTGAAAATCCCGACCAGTTATAGAAAATGGATTTGAAAATCCCGACCAGTTATAGAAACTAGATTTGAAAATATCGACCAGTTATAGAAACTAGATTTGAAAATCCCGACCAGTTATAAAACTGGATTTGAAAATCTCGAACAGTTATAGAAACTGGATTTGAAAATCCCGACCAGTTATAAAAACTGGATTTGAAAATCCCAACCAGTTATAGAAACTGGATTTCAAAATCCCGACCAGTTATAGAAACTGGAGTTGAAAATCCCGACCAATTATAACACTGAATTTGAAAATCCCGACCAGTTATAAAAACTGGATTTGAAAATCCCGACCAGTTATAGAAACTGGATTTGAAAATCCTGACGAGTTATAGAAACTGAATTTGAAAATCCTGACCAGTTATTAAAACTGGATTTGAAAATCCCGACCAGTTATAAAACTGGATTTGAAAATCCCGACGAGTTATAGAAACTGAATTTGAAAATCCTGATCAGTTATAACACTGGATTTGAAAATCCCGACCAATTATAAAACTAGATTTGAAAATCCCGACCAGTTATAGAAAATGGATTTGAAAATCCCGACCAGTTATAAAACTGGATTTGAAAATCCCGACCAGTTATAAAAACTAGAGTTGAAAATCCCGACCAGTTATAGAAACTGGATTTGAAAATCACGACCAGTTATAGAAACTGGATTTAAAAAATCTTGACCAGTTATAGAAACTGGATTTGAAAATCCCGACCAGATATAGAAACTGGATTTGAAAATCCCGACCAGTTATAAAATCTGGAATTGAAAATCCCGACCAGTTATAGAAACTGGATTTCAAAATCCCGACCAGTTATAGAAACTGGATTTGAAAATCCCGACCAGTTATAGAAACTGGATTTGAAAATCCCGACCAGTTATAACACTGAATTTGAAAATCCCGACCGGTTATAAAAACTGGATTTGAAAATCCCGACCAGTTATAGAAACTTGATTTGAAAATCCTGACCAGTTATAGAAACTGGATTTGAAAATCCCGACCAGTTATAAAAACTGGATTTGAAAATCTCGACCAGTTATAAAATTGGATTTGAAAATCCCGACCAGTTATAGAAACTGGATTTGAAAATCCTGATCAGTTATAACACTGGATTTGAAAATCCCGACCAATTATAAAACTAGATTTGAAAATCGGGTCCTGTTATAGAAACTGGATTTGAAAATCCCGACCAGTTATAAATCTGGATTTGAAAATCCCAACCAGTTATAAAACTAGATTTAAAAATCCCGACCAGTTATAGAAACTGCATTTGAAAATCCTGACCAGTTATAAAACTGGATTTGAAAATCCCGACCAGTTATTGAAATTGGATTTAAAAATCCCGACCAGTTATGACACTAGATTTTGAAATCACGACTAGTTATAGAAACTGGATTTGAAAATCCCGACCAGTTGTAAAAACTGAATTTTGAAAATCCTGACTAGTTACAAAAACTGGATTTGAAAATCCCGACCAGTTATAGAAACTGGATTTGAAAATCCCGACCAGTTATAGAAACTGGATTTGAAAATCCCTACCAGTTATAAAAACTAGATTTGAAAATCCCGACTAGTTATAAAACTGGATTTGAAAATCCCGACCAGTTATAGAAACTGGATTTGAAAATCCCGACCAGTTATAAAAACTGGATTTGAAAATCCCGACCACTTATAGAAACTGGATTTCAAAATACCGACCAGTTATAGAAACTAGATTTGAAAATCTCGACCAGTTATAGAAACTGGATTTGAAAATCCCAACCAGTTATAACACTGAATTTAAAAATCCCGACTAGTTATAAAAACTGGATTTGAAAATCCCGACCAGTTATTGAAACTGGATTTGAAAATCCTGACTAGTTATAGAAACTGAATTTGAAAATTCCGACCATTTATAGACACTCGATTTGAAAATCATGATCAGTTATAACACTAGATTTGAAAATTCCGACCAATTAAAAAACTGGATTTGAAAATCCCGACCAGTTATAGAAACTGGATTTGAAAATCCCGACTAGTTATAAAACTGGATTTGAAAATCCCGACCAATTATAAAACTGGATTTAAAAATCCCGACCAGTTATAGAAACTGGATTTGAAAATCCCGACCAGTTATAGAAACTGGATTTGAAAATCCATATCAGTTATAGAAACTGGATTTGAAAATCCCGACCAGTTATAAAATCTGCAATTGAAAATCCCGATCAGTTATAGAAACTAGATTTCAAAATCCCGACCAGTTATAGAAACTGGATTTGACAATCCTGACCAGTTATAAAACTGGATTTGAAAATCCCGACCAGTTATAGAAACTGGATTTAAAAATTCTGACTAGTTATGACACTAGATTTAAAAATTCCGACCAGTTATAGATACTGGATTTGAAAATCCCGACCAGTTATAAAAACTGGAGTTGAAAATCCAGACCATTTATAAAAACTGGATTTGAAAATCTCGACCAGTTATAGAAACTGTATTTGAAAATCCCGACCAGTTATAGAAACTAGATATCAAAATCCCGACCAGTTATAGAAACTGGATTTAAAAATCACGATCAGTTATAGAAACTGGATTTGAAAATCCCGACCAGTTATAGAAACTGGATTTAAAAATTCCGACCAGTTATGACACTAGATTTGAAAATTCCGACCAGTTATAAATACTGGATTTGAAAATCCCGACGAGTTATAAAAACTGGAGTTGCAAATCCCGACCAGTTATAGAAACTGGATTTGAAAATCTCGACCAGTTATAGAAACTGTATTTGAAAATCCCGACCAGTTATAGAAACTGGATTTCAAAATCCCGACCAGTTATAGAAACTGGATTTGAAAATCCCTATCAGTTATAGAAACTGGATTTGAAAATCCCGACCAGTTATAAAATCTGGAATTGAAAATCCCGACCAGTTATGGAAACTAGATTTCAAAATCTTGACCAGTTATAGAAACTAGATTTGAAAATCCCGACCGGTTATAAAAACTGGATTTGAAAATCCTGACCAGTTATAGAAACTTGATTTGAAAATCCTGACCAGTTATAGAAACTGGATTTGAAAATCCCGACCAGTTATAAAAACTGGATTTGAAAATCCCGACCAGTTATAAAACTGGATTTCAAAATCCCGACCAGTTATATAAACTGGATTTGAAAATCCTGATCAGTTATAACACTGGATTTGAAAATCCCGACCAGTTATAGAAACTGGATTTCAAAATCCCGACCAGTTATAGAAACTGGATTTGAAAATCCCGACCAGTTATAACACTGAATTTGAAAATCCCGACCGGTTATAAAAACTGGATTTGAAAATCCCCACCAGTTATAAAACTGGATTTGAAAATCCCGACCAGTTATAGAAACTGGATTTGAAAATCCTGATCAGTTATAACACTGGATTTGAAAATCCCGACCAATTGTAAAACTAGATTTGAAAATCCCGACCAGTTATAGAAAATGGATTTGAAAATCCCGACCAGTTATAAAACTGGATTTGAAAATCCCGACCAGTTATAGAAACTGGATTTGAAAATCCCGACCAGTTATAGAAACTGGATTTGAAAATCCCGACCAGTTATAACACTGAATTTGAAAATCCCGACCAGTTATAAAAACTGGATTTGAAAATCCCGACTAGTTATAAAAACTAGATTTGAAAATCCTGACCAGTTATAGAAACTGAATTTGAAAATCCTGACCAGTTATAAAAACTGGATTTGAAAATCCTGATCAGTTATAGAAACTGAATTTGAAAATCCCGACCAGTTATAAACACTGGATTTGAAAATCCCGACCAGTTATAAAACTGGATTTGAAAATCGCGAGGAGTTATAGAAACTGAATTTGAAAATCCTGATCAGTTATAACACTGGATTTGAAAATCCCGACTAATTACAAAAAAAGATTTGAAAATCCCGACGAGTTATAGAAAATGGATTTGAAAATCCCGACCAGTTATAAAACTGGATTTGAAAATCCCGACCAGTTATAAAACTGGATTTGAAAATCCCGACGAGTTATAGAAGCTAAATTTGAAAATCCTGATCAGTTATAACACTGGATTTGAAAATCCCGACCAATTATAAAACTAGATTTGAAAATCCTGACCAGTTATAGAATATGGATTTGAAAATCCCGACCAGTTATAAAAACTGGATTTCAAAATCCCGACCAGTTATAGAAACTGGATTTGAAAATCCCGACCAGTTATAGAAACTGGATTTGAAAATCCCGACCAGTTATAACACTGAATTTTAAAATCCCGACCAGTTATAAAAACTGTATTTGAAAATCCCGACCAGTTATAAAAAGTGAATTTGCAAATCCTGACCTGTTATAGAAACTGATTTTGAAAATCCTGACCAGTTATAAAAACTGGATTTGAAAATCCTGACCAGTTATAGAAACTGAATTTGAAAATCCCGACCAGTTATAAACACTGGATTTGAAAATCCTGACCAGTTATAAAACTGGATTTGAAAATCCCGACGAGTTATAGAAACTGAATTTGAAAATCATGATCAGTTATAACACTGGATTTGAAAATCCCGACCAATTATAAAACTAGATTTGAAAATCCCGACCAGTTATAGAAAATGGATTTGAAAATCCAGACCAGTTATAAAACTGGATTTGAAAATCCCGACCTGTTATAAAACTGGATTTAAAAATCCTGACCAGTTATAGAAACTGGATTTGAAAATCCCGACCAGTTATAAAACTGGATTTGAAAATCCTGACCAGTTATAGAAAATGGATTTGAAAATCCCGACCAGTTATAAAACTGGATTTGAAAATCCCGACCAGTTATAAAACTGGATTTAAAAATCCTGACCAGTTATAGAAACTGTATTTGAAAAATCCTGACCACTTATAAAACTGGATTTGAAAATCCCGACCAGTTATAGAAACTGGATTTAAAAATTCTGACCAGTTATGACACTAGATTTGAAAATCCCGACCTGTTATAGATAATTGATTTGAAAATCCTGACCAGTTATAAAAACTAGAGTTGAAAATCCCGACCAGTTATAAAAACTGGAATTGAAAATCCCGACCAATTATAGAAACTGGAATTGAAAATCTCGACCAGTTATAGAAACTGGATTTGAAAATCCCGACTAGTTATAGAAACTGGATTTGAAAATCTCGACCAGTTATAAAATCTGACATTGAAAATCCCGACCAGTTATAGAAACTGGATTTCAAAATCCCGACCAGTTATAGAAACTGGATTTGAAAATCCCGACCAGTTATAGAAACCGGATTTGAAAATCCCGACCAGTTATAACACAGAATTTGAAAATCCCGACCAGTTATAGAAACTGGATTTGAAAATCCCGACCAGTTATCACACTGAATTTGAAAATCATGACCGGTTATAAAAACTGGATTTGAAAATCCCGACCAGTTATAGAAACTTGATTTGAAAATCCTGACCAGTTATAGAAACTGGATTTGAAAATCCCGACCAGTTACAAAAACTAGATTTGAAAATCCCGACCAGTTATAAAACTGGATTTGAAAATCCTGACCAGTTATAAAACTGGATTCGAAAATCCCAACCAGTTATAAAACTAGATTTAAAAATCCCGACCAGTTATAGAAACTGCATTTGAAAATCCTGACCAGTTATAAAACTGGATTTGAAAATCCTGACCAGTTATAGAAATTGGATTTAAAAATCCCGACCAGTTATGACACTAGATTTTGAAATCACGACCAGTTATAGAAACTGGATTTGAAAATCCCGACCAGTTGTAAAAACTGAATTTTGAAAATCCCGACCAGTTACAAAAACTGGATTTGAAAATCCCGACCAGTTATAAAAACTAGATTTGAAAATCCCGACCAGTTATAGAAACTGGATTTGAAAATCCCGACCAGTTATAGAAACTGGATTTGAAAATCTCTACCAGTTATAAAAACTAGATTTGAAAATCCCGACTAGTTATAAAACTGGATTTGAAAATCCCGACCAGTTATAGAAACTGGATTTGAAAATCCCGACCAGTTATAAAAACTGGATTTGAAAATCCCGACCACTTATAGAAACTGGATTTCAAAATACCGACCAGTTATAGAAACTGGATTTGAAAATCTTGACCAGTTATAGAAACTGGATTTGAAAATCCCGACCAGTTATAACACTGAATTTGAAAATCCCGACTAGTTATAAAAACTGGATTTGAAAATCCCGACCAGTTATAGAAACTGGATTTGAAAATCCTGACTAGTTATAGAAACTGAATTTGAAAATTCCGACCATTTATAGACACTAGATTTGAAAATCATGATCAGTTATAACACTAGATTTGAAAATTCCGACCAATTATAAAACTGGATTTGAAAATCCCGACCAGTTATAGAAACTGGATTTGAAAATCCCGACTAGTTATAAAACTGGATTTGAAAATCCCGACCAATTATAAAACTGGATTTAAAAATCCCGACCAGTTATAGAAACTGGATTTGAAAATCCCAACCAGTTATAAAACTGGATTTGAAAATCCCGACCAGTTATAGACACTGGATT
Source organism: Nuphar pumila (assembly GCF_984573655.1). Lineage (NCBI taxonomy): Eukaryota > Viridiplantae > Streptophyta > Magnoliopsida > Nymphaeales > Nymphaeaceae > Nuphar > Nuphar pumila. The sequence goes on from NC_143258.1 coordinate 64,968,933, forward strand.
TGAAAATCCTGACCAGTTATAAAACTGGATTTAAAAATCCCGACCAGTTATAGAAACTGGATTTAAAAATTCTGACTAGTTATGACACTAGATTTAAAAATTCCGACCAGTTATAGATACTGGATTTAAAAATCCCAACCAGTTATAAAAACTGGAGTTGAAAATCCAGACCATTTATAAAAACTGGATTTGAAAATCTCGACCAGTTATAGAAACTGTATTTGAAAATCCCGACCAGTTATAGAAACTAGATTTCAAAATCCCGACCAGTTATAGAAACTGGATTTAAAAATCACGATCAGTTATAGAAACTAGATTTGAAAATCCCGACCAGTTATAGAAACTGGATTTAAAAATTCCGACCAGTTATGATACTATATTTGAAAATTCCGACCAGTTATAGATACTGGATTTGAAAATCCCGACGAGTTATAAAAACTGGAGTTGCAAATCCCGACCAGTTATAGAAACTGGATTTGAAAATCTCGACCAGTTATAGAAACTGTATTTGAAAATCCCGACCAGTTATAGAAACTGGATTTCAAAATCCCGACCAGTTATAGAAACTGGATTTGAAAATCCCTATCAGTTATAGAAACTGGATTTGAAAATCCCGACCAGTTATAAAATCTGGAATTGAAAATCCCGACCAGTTATGGAAACTAGATTTCAAAATCTTGACCAGTTATGGAAACTAGATTTGAAAATCCCGACCGGTTATAAAAACTGGATTTGAAAATCCTGACCAGTTATAGAAACTTGATTTGAAAATCCTGACCAGTTATAGAAACTGGATTTGAAAATCCCGACTAGTTATAAAAACTGGATTTGAAAATCCCGACCAGTTATAAAACTGGATTTCAAAATCCCGACCAGTTATATAAACTGGATTTGAAAATCCTGATCAGTTATAACACTGGATTTGAAAATCCCGACCAGTTATAGAAACTGGATTTCAAAATCCCGACCAGTTATAGAAACTGGATTTGAAAATCCCGACCAGTTATAACACTGAATTTGAAAATCCCGACCGGTTATAAAAACTGGATTTGAAAATCCCGACCAGTTATAAAACTGGATTTGAAAATCCCGACCAGTTATAGAAACTGGATTTGAAAATCCTGATCAGTTATAACACTGGATTTGAAAATCCCGACCAATTGTAAAACTAGATTTGAAAATCCCGACCAGTTATAGAAAATGGATTTGAAAATCCCGACCAGTTATAAAACTGGATTTGAAAATCCCGACCAGTTATAGAAACTGGATTTGAAAATCCCGACCAGTTATAACACTGAATTTGAAAATCCCGACCAGTTATAAAAACTGGATTTGAAAATCCCGACTAGTTATAAAAACTGGATTTGAAAATCCTGACCAGTTATAGAAACTGAATTTGAAAATCCTAACCAGTTATAAAAACTGGATTTGAAAATCCTGACCAGTTATAGAAACTGAATTTGAAAATCCCGACCAGTTATAAACACTGGATTTGAAAATCCCGACCAGTTATAAAACTGGATTTGAAAATCGCGAGGAGTTATAGAAACTGAATTTGAAAATCCTGCTCAGTTATAACACTGGATTTGAAAATCCCGACTAATTACAAAAAAAGATTTGAAAATCTCGACGAGTTATAGAAAATGGATTTGAAAATCCCGACCAGTTATAAAACTGGATTTGAAAATCCCGACCAGTTATAAAACTGGATTTGAAAATCCCGACGAGTTATAGAAGCTAAATTTGAAAATCCTGATCAGTTATAACACTGGATTTGAAAATCCCGACCAATTATAAAACTAGATTTGAAAATCCTGACCAGTTATAGAATATGGATTTGAAAATCCCGACCAGTTATAAAAACTGGATTTCAAAATCCCGACCAGTTATAGAAACTGGATTTGAAAATCCCGACCAGTTATAGAAACTGGATTTGAAAATCCCGACCAGTTATAACACTGAATTTGAAAATCCCGACCAGTTATAAAAACTGTATTTGAAAATCCCGACCAGTTATAAAAAGTGAATTTGCAAATCCTGACCAGTTATAGAAACTGATTTTGAAAATCCTGACCAGTTATAAAAACTGGATTTGAAAATCCTGACCAGTTATAGAAACTGAATTTGAAAATCCCGACCAGTTATAAATACTGGATTTGAAAATCCTGACCAGTTATAAAACTGGATTTGAAAATCCCGACGAGTTATAGAAACTGAATTTGAAAATCATGATCAGTTATAACACTGGATTTGAAAATCCCGACCAATTATAAAACTAGATTTGAAAATCCCGACCAGTTATAGAAAACGGATTTGAAAATCCAGACCAGTTATAAAACTGGATTTGAAAATCCCGACCAGTTATAAAACTGCATTTAAAAATCCTGACCAGTTATAGAAACTGGATTTGAAAATCCCGACCAGTTATAAAACTGGATTTGAAAATCCTGACCAGTTATAGAAAATGGATTTGAAAATCCCGACCAGTTATAAAACTGGATTTGAAAATCCCGACCAGTTATAAAACTGGATTTAAAAATCCTGACCAGTTATAGAAACTGGATTTAAAAATCCTGACCACTTATAAAACTGGATTTGAAAATCCCGACCAGTTATAGAAACTGGATTTAAAAATTCTGACCAGTTATGACACTAGATTTGAAAATCCCGACCTGTTATAGATACTTGATTTGAAAATCCTGACCAGTTATAAAAACTAGAGTTGAAAATCCCGACCAGTTATAAAAACTGGAATTGAAAATCCCGACCAATTATAGAAACTGGAATTGAAAATCTCGACCAGTTATAGAAACTGGATTTGAAAATCCTGACCAGTTATAGAAACTGGATTTGAAAATCTCGACCAGTTATAAAATCTGACATTGAAAATCCCGACCAGTTATAGAAACTGGATTTCAAAATCCCGACCAGTTATAGAAACTGGATTTGAAAATCCCGACCAGTTATAGAAACCGGATTTGAAAATCCCGACCAGTTATAACACTGGATTTGAAAATCCCGACCAGTTATAGATATTGGATTTGAAAATCCCGACCAGTTATAACACTGAATTTGAAAATCATGACCGGTTATAAAAACTGGATTTGAAAATCCCGACCAGTTATAGAAACTTGATTTGAAAATCCTGACCAGTTATAGAAACTGGATTTGAAAATCCCGACCAGTTATAAAAACTAGATTTGAAAATCCCGACCAGTTATAAAACTGGATTTGAAAATCGCGAACAGTTATAGAAACTGGATTTGAAAATCCTGATCAGTTATAACACTGGATTTGAAAATTCCGACCAATTATAAAACTAGATTTGAAAATCGGGACCTGTTATAGAAACTGGATTTGAAAATCCCGACCAGTTATAAATCTGGATTTGAAAATCCCAACCAGTTATAAAACTAGATTTAAAAATCCCGACCAGTTATAGAAACTGCATTTGAAAATCCTGACCAGTTATAAAACTGGATTTGAAAATCCCGACCAGTTATTGAAATTGGATTTAAAAATCCCGACCAGTTATGACACTAGATTTTGAAATCACGACTAGTTATAGAAACTGGATTTGAAAATCCCGACCAGTTGTAAAAACTGAATTTTGAAAATCCTGACCAGTTACAAAAACTGGATTTGAAAATCCCGACCAGTTATAGAAACTGGATTTGAAAATCCCGACCAGTTATAGAAACTGGATTTGAAAATCCCTACCAGTTATAAAAACTAGATTTGAAAATCCCGACTAGTTATAAAACTGGATTTGAAAATCCCGACCAGTTATAGAAACTGGATTTGAAAATCCCGACCAGTTATAAAAACTGGATTTGAAAATCCCGACCACTTATAGAAACTGGATTTCAAAATACCGACCAGTTATAGAAACTAGATTTGAAAATCTCGACCTGTTATAGAAACTGGATTTGAAAATCCCAACCAGTTATAACACTGAATTTAAAAATCCCGACTAGTTATAAAAACTGGATTTGAAAATCCCGACCAGTTATAACACTGAATTTGAAAATCCCGACCAGTTATAAAAACTGCATTTGAAAATCCCGACCAGTTATAGAAACTGGATTTGAAAATCCTGACCAGTTATAGAAACTGCATTTGAAAATCCCGACCATTTATAGAAACTAGATTTGAAAATTATGATCAGTTATAACACTAGATTTGAAAATTCCGACCAATTATAAAACTGGATTTGAAAATCCCGACCAGTTATAGAAACTGGATTTGAAAATCCCGACTAGTTATAAAACTGGATTAGAAAATCCCGACCAATTATAAAACTGGATTTAAAAATCCCGACCAGTTATAGAAACTGGATTTGAAAATCCCGACCAGTTATAAAACTGGATTTGAAAATCCCGACCAGTTATAGAAACTGGATTTAAAAATTCTGACTAGTTATGACACTAGATTTAAAAATTTCGACCAGTTATAGATACTGGATTTGAAAATCCCGACCAGTTATAACACTGAATTTGAAAATCCCGACCAGTTATAAAAACTGGATTTGAAAATCCCGACGAGTTATAGAAACTAAATTTGAAAATCCTGATAAGTTATAACACTGGATTTGAAAATCCCGACCAATTATAAAACTAGATTTGAAAATCCCTACCAGTTATAGCAAATGGATTTGAAAATCCCGACCAGTTATAAAACTGGATTTGAAAATCCCGACCAGTTATGACACTAGATTTGAAAATCCCGACCAGTTATAGAAACTGGATTTGAAAATCCCGACCAGTTATAGAAACTGGATTTGAAAATCCCGACCAGTTATAGAAACTGGATTTTAAAATCTCGACCAATTATAAAAACTGGATTTGAAAATCCTGACCAGTTATAGAAACTAGATTTGAAAATCCCGACCAGTTATAAAAACTGAATTTGAAAATCCCGACCAGTTATAAAAACTGGATTTGAAAATCCCGACCAGTTATAGAAACTAGATTTGAAAATATCGACCAGTTATAGAAACTAGATTTGAAAATCCCGACCAGTTATAAAACTGGATTTGAAAATCTCGACCAGTTATAGAAACTGGATTTGAAAATCCCGACGAGTTATAAAAACTGGATTTGAAAATCCCAACCAGTTATTGAAACTGGATTTCAAAATCCCGACCAGTTATAGAAACTGGAGTTGAAAATCCCGACCAGTTATAACACTGAATTTGAAAATCCCGACTAGTTATAAAAACTGGATTTGAAAATCCCGACCAGTTATAGAAACTGGATTTGAAAATCCTGACCAGTTATAGAAACTGAATTTGAAAATCCTGACCAGTTATTAAAACTGGATTTGAAAATCCCGACCAGTTATAAAACTGGATTTGAAAATCCCGACGAGTTATAGAAACTGAATTTAAAAATCCTGATCAGTTATAACACTGGATTTAAAAATCCCGACCAATTATAAAACTAGATTTGAAAATCCCGACCAGTTATAGAAAATGGATTTGAAAATCCCGACCAGTTATAAAACTGGATTTGAAAATCCCGACCAGTTATAAAAACTAGAGTTGAAAATCCCGACCAGTTATAGAAACTGGATTTGAAAATCATGACCAGTTATAGAAACTGCATTTGAAAATCTCGACCAGTTATAGAAACTGGATTTGAAAATCCCGACCAGATATAGAAACTGGATTTGAAAATCCCGACCAGTTATAAAATCTGGAATTGAAAATCCCGACCAGTTATAGAAACTGGATTTAAAAATCCCGACCAGTTATAGAAACTGGATTTGAAAATCCTGACCAGTTATAGAAACTGCATTTGAAAATCCCGACCATTTATAGAAACTAGATTTGAAAATTATGATCAGTTATAACACTAGATTTGAAAATTCTGACCAATTATAAAACTGGATTTGAAAATCCCGACCAGTTATAGAAACTGGATTTGAAAATCCCGACTAGTTATAAAACTGGATTAGAAAATCCCGACCAATTATAAAACTGGATTTAAAAATCCCGACCAGTTATAGAAACTGGATTTGAAAATCCCGACCAGTTATAAAACTGGATTTGAAAATCCCGACCAGTTATAGAAACTGGATTTAAAAATTCTGACTAGTTATGACACTAGATTTAAAAATTTCGACCAGTTATAGATACTGGATTTGAAAATCCCGACCAGTTATAACACTGAATTTGAAAATCCCGACCAGTTATAAAAACTGGATTTGAAAATCCCGACGAGTTATAGAAACTAAATTTGAAAATCCTGATAAGTTATAACACTGGATTTGAAAATCCCGACCAATTATAAAACTAGATTTGAAAATCCCTACCAGTTATAGCAAATGGATTTGAAAATCCCGACCAGTTATAAAACTGGATTTGAAAATCCCGACCAGTTATGACACTAGATTTGAAAATCCCGACCAGTTATAGAAACTGGATTTGAAAATCCCGACCAGTTATAGAAACTGGATTTGAAAATCCCGACCAGTTATAGAAACTGGATTTTAAAATCTCGACCAATTATAAAAACTGGATTTGAAAATCCTGACCAGTTATAGAAACTAGATTTGAAAATCCCGACCAGTTATAAAAACTGGATTTGAAAATCCCGACCAGTTATAAAAACTGGATTTGAAAATCCCGACCAGTTATAGAAACTAGATTTGAAAATATCGACCAGTTATAGAAACTAGATTTGAAAATCCCGACCAGTTATAAAACTGGATTTGAAAATCTCGACCAGTTATAGAAACTGGATTTGAAAATCCCGACGAGTTATAAAAACTGGATTTGAAAATCCCAACCAGTTATTGAAACTGGATTTCAAAATCCCGACCAGTTATAGAAACTGGAGTTGAAAATCCCGACCAGTTATAACACTGAATTTGAAAATCCCGACTAGTTATAAAAACTGGATTTGAAAATCCCGACCAGTTATAGAAACTGGATTTGAAAATCCTGACCAGTTATAGAAACTGAATTTGAAAATCCTGACCAGTTATTAAAACTGGATTTGAAAATCCCGACCAGTTATAAAACTGGATTTGAAAATCCCGACGAGTTATAGAAACTGAATTTAAAAATCCTGATCAGTTATAACACTGGATTTAAAAATCCCGACCAATTATAAAACTAGATTTGAAAATCCCGACCAGTTATAGAAAATGGATTTGAAAATCCCGACCAGTTATAAAACTGGATTTGAAAATCCCGACCAGTTATAAAAACTAGAGTTGAAAATCCCGACCAGTTATAGAAACTGGATTTGAAAATCATGACCAGTTATAGAAACTGCATTTGAAAATCTCGACCAGTTATAGAAACTGGATTTGAAAATCCCGACCAGATATAGAAACTGGATTTGAAAATCCCGACCAGTTATAAAATCTGGAATTGAAAATCCCGACCAGTTATAGAAACTGGATTTAAAAATCCCGACCAGTTATAGAAACTGGATTTAAAAATCCCGACCAGTTATAGAAACTGGATTTGAAAATCCCGACCAGTTATAACACTGAATTTGAAAATCCCGACCGGTTATAAAAACTGGATTTGAAAATCCCGACCAGTTATAGAAACTTGATTTGAAAATCCTGACCAGTTATAGAAACTGGATTTGAAAATCCCGACCAGTTATAAAAACTGGATTTGAAAATCTCGACCAGTTACAAAATTGGATTTGAAAATCCCGACCAGTTATAGAAACTGGATTTGAAAATCCTGATCAGTTATAACACTGAATTTGAAAATCCCGACCAATTATAAAACTAGATTTGAAAATCGGGACCTGTTATAGAAACTGAATTTGAAAATCCCGACCATATATAGAAACTGGATTTGAAAATTATGATCAGTTATAACACTAGATTTGAAAATTCCGACCAATTATAAAACTGGATTTGAAAATCCCGACCAGTTATAGAAACTGGATTTGAAAATCCCGACTAGTTATAAAACTGGATTTGAAAATCCCGACCAATTATAAAACTGGATTTAAAAATCCCGACCAGTTATAGAAACTGGATTTGAAAATCCCGACCAGTTATAAAACTGGATTTGAAAATCCCGACCAGTAATAGAAACTGAATTTGAAAATCCTGACCAGTTATAAAACTGCATTTGAAAATCCCGACCAGTTATAGAAACTGGATTTAAAAATTCTGACTAGTTATGACACTAGATTTAAAAATTCCGACCAGTTATAGATACTGGATTTTAAAATCCCGACCAATTATAACACTGAATTTGAAAATCCCGACCAGTTATAAAAACTGGATTTGAAAATCCCGACGAGTTATAGAAACTAAATTTGAAAATCCTGATCAGTTATAACACTGGATTTGAAAATCCCGACCAATTATAAAACTAGATTTGAAAATCCCGACCAGTTATAGCAAATGAATTTGAAAATCCCGACCAGTTATAAAACTGGATTTGAAAATCCCGACCAGTTATGACACTAGATTTAAAAATCCCGACCAGTTATAGAAACTGGATTTGAAAATCCCGACCAGTTATAGAAACTGGATTTGAAAATCCCGACCAGTAATAGTAACTGGATTTTAAAATCCCGACCAATTATAGAAACTGGATTTGAAAATCCTGACCAGTTATAGAAACTAGATTTGAAAATCCCGACCAGTTATAAAAACTAGATTTGAAAATCCCGACCAGTTATAGAAAATGGATTTGAAAATCCCGACCAGTTATAGAAACTAGATTTGAAAATATCGACCAGTTATAGAAACTAGATTTGAAAATCCCGACCAGTTATAAAACTGGATTTGAAAATCTCGAACAGTTATAGAAACTGGATTTGAAAATCCCGACCAGTTATAAAAACTGGATTTGAAAATCCCAACCAGTTATAGAAACTGGATTTCAAAATCCCGACCAGTTATAGAAACTGGAGTTGAAAATCCCGACCAATTATAACACTGAATTTGAAAATCCCGACCAGTTATAAAAACTGGATTTGAAAATCCCGACCAGTTATAGAAACTGGATTTGAAAATCCTGACGAGTTATAGAAACTGAATTTGAAAATCCTGACCAGTTATTAAAACTGGATTTGAAAATCCCGACCAGTTATAAAACTGGATTTGAAAATCCCGACGAGTTATAGAAACTGAATTTGAAAATCCTGATCAGTTATAACACTGGATTTGAAAATCCCGACCAATTATAAAACTAGATTTGAAAATCCCGACCAGTTATAGAAAATGGATTTGAAAATCCCGACCAGTTATAAAACTGGATTTGAAAATCCCGACCAGTTATAAAAACTAGAGTTGAAAATCCCGACCAGTTATAGAAACTGGATTTGAAAATCACGACCAGTTATAGAAACTGGATTTAAAAAATCTTGACCAGTTATAGAAACTGGATTTGAAAATCCCGACCAGATATAGAAACTGGATTTGAAAATCCCGACCAGTTATAAAATCTGGAATTGAAAATCCCGACCAGTTATAGAAACTGGATTTCAAAATCCCGACCAGTTATAGAAACTGGATTTGAAAATCCCGACCAGTTATAGAAACTGGATTTGAAAATCCCGACCAGTTATAACACTGAATTTGAAAATCCCGACCGGTTATAAAAACTGGATTTGAAAATCCCGACCAGTTATAGAAACTTGATTTGAAAATCCTGACCAGTTATAGAAACTGGATTTGAAAATCCCGACCAGTTATAAAAACTGGATTTGAAAATCTCGACCAGTTATAAAATTGGATTTGAAAATCCCGACCAGTTATAGAAACTGGATTTGAAAATCCTGATCAGTTATAACACTGGATTTGAAAATCCCGACCAATTATAAAACTAGATTTGAAAATCGGGTCCTGTTATAGAAACTGGATTTGAAAATCCCGACCAGTTATAAATCTGGATTTGAAAATCCCAACCAGTTATAAAACTAGATTTAAAAATCCCGACCAGTTATAGAAACTGCATTTGAAAATCCTGACCAGTTATAAAACTGGATTTGAAAATCCCGACCAGTTATTGAAATTGGATTTAAAAATCCCGACCAGTTATGACACTAGATTTTGAAATCACGACTAGTTATAGAAACTGGATTTGAAAATCCCGACCAGTTGTAAAAACTGAATTTTGAAAATCCTGACCAGTTACAAAAACTGGATTTGAAAATCCCGACCAGTTATAGAAACTGGATTTGAAAATCCCGACCAGTTATAGAAACTGGATTTGAAAATCCCTACCAGTTATAAAAACTAGATTTGAAAATCCCGACTAGTTATAAAACTGGATTTGAAAATCCCGACCAGTTATAGAAACTGGATTTGAAAATCCCGACCAGTTATAAAAACTGGATTTGAAAATCCCGACCACTTATAGAAACTGGATTTCAAAATACCGACCAGTTATAGAAACTAGATTTGAAAATCTCGACCAGTTATAGAAACTGGATTTGAAAATCCCAACCAGTTATAACACTGAATTTAAAAATCCCGACTAGTTATAAAAACTGGATTTGAAAATCCCGACCAGTTATTGAAACTGGATTTGAAAATCCTGACTAGTTATAGAAACTGAATTTGAAAATTCCGACCATTTATAGACACTGGATTTGAAAATCATGATCAGTTATAACACTAGATTTGAAAATTCCGACCAATTAAAAAACTGGATTTGAAAATCCCGACCAGTTATAGAAACTGGATTTGAAAATCCCGACTAGTTATAAAACTGGATTTGAAAATCCCGACCAATTATAAAACTGGATTTAAAAATCCCGACCAGTTATAGAAACTGGATTTGAAAATCCCGACCAGTTATAGAAACTGGATTTGAAAATCCATATCAGTTATAGAAACTGGATTTGAAAATCCCGACCAGTTATAAAATCTGCAATTGAAAATCCCGATCAGTTATAGAAACTAGATTTCAAAATCCCGACCAGTTATAGAAACTGGATTTGACAATCCTGACCAGTTATAAAACTGGATTTGAAAATCCCGACCAGTTATAGAAACTGGATTTAAAAATTCTGACTAGTTATGACACTAGATTTAAAAATTCCGACCAGTTATAGATACTGGATTTGAAAATCCCGACCAGTTATAAAAACTGGAGTTGAAAATCCAGACCATTTATAAAAACTGGATTTGAAAATCTCGACCAGTTATAGAAACTGTATTTGAAAATCCCGACCAGTTATAGAAACTAGATTTCAAAATCCCGACCAGTTATAGAAACTGGATTTAAAAATCACGATCAGTTATAGAAACTGGATTTGAAAATCCCGACCAGTTATAGAAACTGGATTTAAAAATTCCGACCAGTTATGACACTAGATTTGAAAATTCCGACCAGTTATAAATACTGGATTTGAAAATCCCGACGAGTTATAAAAACTGGAGTTGCAAATCCCGACCAGTTATAGAAACTGGATTTGAAAATCTCGACCAGTTATAGAAACTGTATTTGAAAATCCCGACCAGTTATAGAAACTGGATTTCAAAATCCCGACCAGTTATAGAAACTGGATTTGAAAATCCCTATCAGTTATAGAAACTGGATTTGAAAATCCCGACCAGTTATAAAATCTGGAATTGAAAATCCCGACCAGTTATGGAAACTAGATTTCAAAATCTTGACCAGTTATAGAAACTAGATTTGAAAATCCCGACCGGTTATAAAAACTGGATTTGAAAATCCTGACCAGTTATAGAAACTTGATTTGAAAATCCTGACCAGTTATAGAAACTGGATTTGAAAATCCCGACCAGTTATAAAAACTGGATTTGAAAATCCCGACCAGTTATAAAACTGGATTTCAAAATCCCGACCAGTTATATAAACTGGATTTGAAAATCCTGATCAGTTATAACACTGGATTTGAAAATCCCGACCAGTTATAGAAACTGGATTTCAAAATCCCGACCAGTTATAGAAACTGGATTTGAAAATCCCGACCAGTTATAACACTGAATTTGAAAATCCCGACCGGTTATAAAAACTGGATTTGAAAATCCCGACCAGTTATAAAACTGGATTTGAAAATCCCGACCAGTTATAGAAACTGGATTTGAAAATCCTGATCAGTTATAACACTGGATTTGAAAATCCCGACCAATTGTAAAACTAGATTTGAAAATCCCGACCAGTTATAGAAAATGGATTTGAAAATCCCGACCAGTTATAAAACTGGATTTGAAAATCCCGACCAGTTATAGAAACTGGATTTGAAAATCCCGACCAGTTATAGAAACTGGATTTGAAAATCCCGACCAGTTATAACACTGAATTTGAAAATCCCGACCAGTTATAAAAACTGGATTTGAAAATCCCGACTAGTTATAAAAACTAGATTTGAAAATCCTGACCAGTTATAGAAACTGAATTTGAAAATCCTGACCAGTTATAAAAACTGGATTTGAAAATCCTGATCAGTTATAGAAACTGAATTTGAAAATCCCGACCAGTTATAAACACTGGATTTGAAAATCCCGACCAGTTATAAAACTGGATTTGAAAATCGCGAGGAGTTATAGAAACTGAATTTGAAAATCCTGATCAGTTATAACACTGGATTTGAAAATCCCGACTAATTACAAAAAAAGATTTGAAAATCCCGACGAGTTATAGAAAATGGATTTGAAAATCCCGACCAGTTATAAAACTGGATTTGAAAATCCCGACCAGTTATAAAACTGGATTTGAAAATCCCGACGAGTTATAGAAGCTAAATTTGAAAATCCTGATCAGTTATAACACTGGATTTGAAAATCCCGACCAATTATAAAACTAGATTTGAAAATCCTGACCAGTTATAGAATATGGATTTGAAAATCCCGACCAGTTATAAAAACTGGATTTCAAAATCCCGACCAGTTATAGAAACTGGATTTGAAAATCCCGACCAGTTATAGAAACTCGATTTGAAAATCCCGACCAGTTATAACACTGAATTTTAAAATCCCGACCAGTTATAAAAACTGTATTTGAAAATCCCGACCAGTTATAAAAAGTGAATTTGCAAATCCTGACCTGTTATAGAAACTGATTTTGAAAATCCTGACCAGTTATAAAAACTGGATTTGAAAATCCTGACCAGTTATAGAAACTGAATTTGAAAATCCCGACCAGTTATAAACACTGGATTTGAAAATCCTGACCAGTTATAAAACTGGATTTGAAAATCCCGACGAGTTATAGAAACTGAATTTGAAAATCATGATCAGTTATAACACTGGATTTGAAAATCCCGACCAATTATAAAACTAGATTTGAAAATCCCGACCAATTATAGAAAATGGATTTGAAAATCCAGACCAGTTATAAAACTGGATTTGAAAATCCCGACCTGTTATAAAACTGGATTTAAAAATCCTGACCAGTTATAGAAACTGGATTTGAAAATCCCGACCAGTTATAAAACTGGATTTGAAAATCCTGACCAGTTATAGAAAATGGATTTGAAAATCCCGACCAGTTATAAAACTGGATTTGAAAATCCCGACCAGTTATAAAACTGGATTTAAAAATCCTGACCAGTTATAGAAACTGTATTTGAAAAATCCTGACCACTTATAAAACTGGATTTGAAAATCCCGACCAGTTATAGAAACTGGATTTAAAAATTCTGACCAGTTATGACACTAGATTTGAAAATCCCGACCTGTTATAGATAATTGATTTGAAAATCCTGACCAGTTATAAAAACTAGAGTTGAAAATCCCGACCAGTTATAAAAACTGGAATTGAAAATCCCGACCAATTATAGAAACTGGAATTGAAAATCTCGACCAGTTATAGAAACTGGATTTGAAAATCCCGACTAGTTATAGAAACTGGATTTGAAAATCTCGACCAGTTATAAAATCTGACATTGAAAATCCCGACCAGTTATAGAAACTGGATTTCAAAATCCCGACCAGTTATAGAAACTGGATTTGAAAATCCCGACCAGTTATAGAAACCGGATTTGAAAATCCCGACCAGTTATAACACTGAATTTGAAAATCCCGACCAGTTATAGAAACTGGATTTGAAAATCCCGACCAGTTATCACACTGAATTTGAAAATCATGACCGGTTATAAAAACTGGATTTGAAAATCCCGACCAGTTATAGAAACTTGATTTGAAAATCCTGACCAGTTATAGAAACTTGATTTGAAAATCCCGACCAGTTACAAAAACTAGATTTGAAAATCCCGACCAGTTATAAAACTGGATTTGAAAATCCTGACCAGTTATAAAACTGGATTCGAAAATCCCAACCAGTTATAAAACTAGATTTAAAAATCCCGACCAGTTATAGAAACTGCATTTGAAAATCCTGACCAGTTATAAAACTGGATTTGAAAATCCTGACCAGTTATAGAAATTGGATTTAAAAATCCCGACCAGTTATGACACTAGATTTTGAAATCACGACCAGTTATAGAAACTGGATTTGAAAATCCCGACCAGTTGTAAAAACTGAATTTTGAAAATCCCGACCAGTTACAAAAACTGGATTTGAAAATCCCGACCAGTTATAAAAACTAGATTTGAAAATCCCGACCAGTTATAGAAACTGGATTTGAAAATCCCGACCAGTTATAGAAACTGGATTTGAAAATCTCTACCAGTTATAAAAACTAGATTTGAAAATCCCGACTAGTTATAAAACTGGATTTGAAAATCCCGACCAGTTATAGAAACTGGATTTGAAAATCCCGACCAGTTATAAAAACTGGATTTGAAAATCCCGACCACTTATAGAAACTGGATTTCAAAATACCGACCAGTTATAGAAACTGGATTTGAAAATCTTGACCAGTTATAGAAACTGGATTTGAAAATCCCGACCAGTTATAACACTGAATTTGAAAATCCCGACTAGTTATAAAAACTGGATTTGAAAATCCCGACCAGTTATAGAAACTGGATTTGAAAATCCTGACTAGTTATAGAAACTGAATTTGAAAATTCCGACCATTTATAGACACTAGATTTGAAAATCATGATCAGTTATAACACTAGATTTGAAAATTCCGACCAATTATAAAACTGGATTTGAAAATCCCGACCAGTTATAGAAACTGGATTTGAAAATCCCGACTAGTTATAAAACTGGATTTGAAAATCCCGACCAATTATAAAACTGGATTTAAAAATCCCGACCAGTTATATAAACTGGATTTGAAAATCCCAACCAGTTATAAAACTGGATTTGAAAATCCCGACCAGTTATAGACACTGGATTTGAAAATCCTGACCAGTTATAAAACTGGATTTAAAAATCCCGACCAGTTATAGAAACTGGATTTAAAAATTCTGACTAGTTATGACACTAGATTTAAAAATTCCGACCAGTTATAGATACTGGATTTAAAAATCCCAACCAGTTATAAAAACTGGAGTTGAAAATCCAGACCATTTATAAAAACTGGATTTGAAAATCTCGACCAGTTATAGAAACTGTATTTGAAAATCCCGACCAGTTATAGAAACTAGATTTCAAAATCCCGACCAGTTATAGAAACTGGATTTAAAAATCACGATCAGTTATAGAAACTAGATTTGAAAATCCCGACCAGTTATAGAAACTGGATTTAAAAATTCCGACCAGTTATGATACTATATTTGAAAATTCCGACCAGTTATAGATACTGGATTTGAAAATCCCGACGAGTTATAAAAACTGGAGTTGCAAATCCCGACCAGTTATAGAAACTGGATTTGAAAATCTCGACCAGTTATAGAAACTGTATTTGAAAATCCCGACCAGTTATAGAAACTGGATTTCAAAATCCCGACCAGTTATAGAAACTGGATTTGAAAATCCCTATCAGTTATAGAAACTGGATTTGAAAATCCCGACCAGTTATAAAATCTGGAATTGAAAATCCCGACCAGTTATGGAAACTAGATTTCAAAATCTTGACCAGTTATGGAAACTAGATTTGAAAATCCCGACCGGTTATAAAAACTCGATTTGAAAATCCTGACCAGTTATAGAAACTTGATTTGAAAATCCTGACCAGTTATAGAAACTGGATTTGAAAATCCCGACTAGTTATAAAAACTGGATTTGAAAATCCCGACCAGTTATAAAACTGGATTTCAAAATCCCGACCAGTTATATAAACTGGATTTGAAAATCCTGATCAGTTATAACACTGGATTTGAAAATCCCGACCAGTTATAGAAACTGGATTTCAAAATCCCGACCAGTTATAGAAACTGGATTTGAAAATCCCGACCAGTTATAACACTGAATTTGAAAATCCCGACCGGTTATAAAAACTGGATTTGAAAATCCCGACCAGTTATAAAACTGGATTTGAAAATCCCGACCAGTTATAGAAACTGGATTTGAAAATCCTGATCAGTTATAACACTGGATTTGAAAATCCCGACCAATTGTAAAACTAGATTTGAAAATCCCGACCAGTTATAGAAAATGGATTTGAAAATCCCGACCAGTTATAAAACTGGATTTGAAAATCCCGACCAGTTATAGAAACTGGATTTGAAAATCCCGACCAGTTATAACACTGAATTTGAAAATCCCGACCAGTTATAAAAACTGGATTTGAAAATCCCGACTAGTTATAAAAACTGGATTTGAAAATCCTGACCAGTTATAGAAACTGAATTTGAAAATCCTAACCAGTTATAAAAACTGGATTTGAAAATCCTGACCAGTTATAGAAACTGAATTTGAAAATCCCGACCAGTTATAAACACTGGATTTGAAAATCCCGACCAGTTATAAAACTGGATTTGAAAATCGCGAGGAGTTATAGAAACTGAATTTGAAAATCCTGCTCAGTTATAACACTGGATTTGAAAATCCCGACTAATTACAAAAAAAGATTTGAAAATCTCGACGAGTTATAGAAAATGGATTTGAAAATCCCGACCAGTTATAAAACTGGATTTGAAAATCCCGACCAGTTATAAAACTGGATTTGAAAATCCCGACGAGTTATAGAAGCTAAATTTGAAAATCCTGATCAGTTATAACACTGGATTTGAAAATCCCGACCAATTATAAAACTAGATTTGAAAATCCTGACCAGTTATAGAATATGGATTTGAAAATCCCGACCAGTTATAAAAACTGGATTTCAAAATCCCGACCAGTTATAGAAACTGGATTTGAAAATCCCGACCAGTTATAGAAACTGGATTTGAAAATCTCGACCAGTTATAACACTGAATTTGAAAATCCCGACCAGTTATAAAAACTGTATTTGAAAATCCCGACCAGTTATAAAAAGTGAATTTGCAAATCCTGACCAGTTATAGAAACTGATTTTGAAAATCCTGACCAGTTATAAAAACTGGATTTGAAAATCCTGACCAGTTATAGAAACTGAATTTGAAAATCCCGACCAGTTATAAATACTGGATTTGAAAATCCTGACCAGTTATAAAACTGGATTTGAAAATCCCGACGAGTTATAGAAACTGAATTTGAAAATCATGATCAGTTATAACACTGGATTTGAAAATCCCGACCAATTATAAAACTAGATTTGAAAATCCCGACCAGTTATAGAAAACGGATTTGAAAATCCAGACCAGTTATAAAACTGGATTTGAAAATCCCGACCAGTTATAAAACTGCATTTAAAAATCCTGACCAGTTATAGAAACTGTATTTGAAAATCCCGACCAGTTATAAAACTGGATTTGAAAATCCTGACCAGTTATAGAAAATGGATTTGAAAATCCCGACCAGTTATAAAACTGGATTTGAAAATCCCGACCAGTTATAAAACTGGATTTAAAAATCCTGACCAGTTATAGAAACTGGATTTAAAAATCCTGACCACTTATAAAACTGGATTTGAAAATCCCGACCAGTTATAGAAACTGGATTTAAAAATTCTGACCAGTTATGACACTAGATTTGAAAATCCCGACCTGTTATAGATACTTGATTTGAAAATCCTGACCAGTTATAAAAACTAGAGTTGAAAATCCCGACCAGTTATAAAAACTGGAATTGAAAATCCCGACCAATTATAGAAACTGGAATTGAAAATCTCGACCAGTTATAGAAACTGGATTTGAAAATCCTGACCAGTTATAGAAACTGGATTTGAAAATCTCGACCAGTTATAAAATCTGACATTGAAAATCCCGACCAGTTATAGAAACTGGATTTCAAAATCCCGACCAGTTATAGAAACTGGATTTGAAAATCCCGACCAGTTATAGAAACCGGATTTGAAAATCCCGACCAGTTATAACACTGGATTTGAAAATCCCGACCAGTTATAGAAACTGGATTTGAAAATCCCGACCAGTTATAACACTGAATTTGAAAATCATGACCGGTTATAAAAACTGGATTTGAAAATCCCGACCAGTTATAGAAACTTGATTTGAAAATCCTGACCAGTTATAGAAACTGGATTTGAAAATCCCGACCAGTTATAAAAACTAGATTTGAAAATCCCGACCAGTTATAAAACTGGATTTGAAAATCGCGAACAGTTATAGAAACTGGATTTGAAAATCCTGATCAGTTATAACACTGGATTTGAAAATTCCGACCAATTATAAAACTAGATTTGAAAATCGGGACCTGTTATAGAAACTGGATTTGAAAATCCCGACCAGTTATAAATCTGGATTTGAAAATCCCAACCAGTTATAAAACTAGATTTAAAAATCCCGACCAGTTATAGAAACTGCATTTGAAAATCCTGACCAGTTATAAAACTGGATTTGAAAATCCCGACCAGTTATAGAAATTGGATTTGAAAATCACGACCAGTTATGACACTAGATTTGGAAATCACGACCAGTTATAGAAACTGGATTTGAAAATCCCGACCAGTTATAGAAACTGGATTTGAAAATCCCGACCAGTTATAGAAACTGGATTTGAAAATCCCGACCAGTTGTGAAAACTGAATTTTGAAAATCCTGACCAGTTACAAAAACTGGATTTGAAAATCCCGACCAGTTATAAAAACTAAATTTGAAAATCCCGACCAGTTATAGAAACTGGATTTGAAAATCCCAACCAGTTATAGAAACAAGATTTGAAAATCCCGACGAGTTATAGAAACTAGATTTGAAAATCCCGACCAGTTATAAAACTGGATTTGAAAATCCCGACCAGTTATAGAAACTGGATTTGAAAATCCCGACCAGTTATAAAATCTGGAATTGAAAATCCCGACCAGTTATAGAAACTGGATTTCAAAATCCCGACCAGTTATAGAAACTGGATTTGAAAATCCCGACCAGTTATAGAAACTGGATTTGAAAATCCCGACCAGTTATAACACTGAATTTGAAAATCCCGACCGGTTATAAAAACTGGATTTGAAAATCCCGACCAGTTATAGAAACTTGATTTGAAAATTATGACCAGTTATAGAAACTGGATTTAAAAATCCCGACCAGTTATAAAAACTGGATTTGAAAATCCCGACAAATTATAAAACTGGATTTGAAAATCCCGACCAGTTATAGAAACTGGATTTGAAAATCCTGATCAGTTATAACACTGGATTTAAAAATCCCGACCAATTATAAAACTAGATTTGAAAATCGGGACGTCTTATAGAAACTGGATTTGAAAATCCCGACCAGTTATAAATCTGGATTTGAAAATCCCAACCAGTTATAAAACTAGATTTAAAAATCCCGACCAGTTATAGAAACTGCATTTGAAAATCCTGACCAGTTATAAAAGTGGATTTGAAAATCCCGACCAGTTATAGAAATTGGATTTGAAAATCCTGACCAGTTATGACACTAGATTTGGAAATCACGACCAGTTATAGAAACTGGATTTGAAAATCCCGACCAGTTATAGAAACTGGATTTGAAAATCCCGACCAGTTATAGAAACTGGATTTGAAAATCCCGACCAGTTATAGAAACTGGATTTGAAAATCCCGACCAGTTATAGAAACTGGATTTGAAAATCCCGACCAGTTATAGAAACTAGATTTGAAAATCCCGACCAGTTATAAAACTGGATTTGAAAATCCCGACCAGTTACAAAAACTGGATTTGAAAATCCCGACCAGTTATAAAAACTGGATTTGAAAATCCCGACCAGTTATAAAAACTGGATTTGAAAATCCCGACCAGTTATAGAAACTGGATTTGAAAATCCAGACCAGTTATAACACTGAATTTGAAAATCCCGACCAGTTATAAAAACTGGATTTGAAAATCCCGACCAGTTATAGAAACTAGATTTGAAAATCCCGACCGGTTATAAAAACTAGATTTGAAAATCCCGACCAGTTATAGAAACTTGATTTGAAAATCCTGACCAGTTATAAAACTGGATTTGAAAATCCCGACCAGTTATAGAAACTGGATTTGAAAATCCCGACCAGTTATAAAAACTGGATTTGAAAATCCCGACTAGTTATAAAAACTGGAAATGAAAATCCTGACCAGTTATAGAAACTGGATTTGAAAATCCTGACCAGTTATAAAAACTGGATTTGAAAATCCTGACCAGTTATAGAAACTGAATTTGAAAATCCCGACCAGTTATAAACACTGGATTTGAAAATCCCGACCAGTTATAAAACTGGATTTGAAAATCGCGAGGAGTTATAGAAACTGAATTTGAAAATCCTGATCAGTTATAACACTGGATTTGAAAATCCCGACTAATTACAAAAAAATATTTGAAAATCCCGACGAGTTATAGAAAATGGATTTGAAAATCCCGACCAGTTATAAAACTGGATTTGAAAATCCCGACCAGTTATAAAACTGGATTTGAAAATCCCGACGAGTTATAGAAGCTAAATTTGAAAATCCTGATCAGTTATAACACTGGATTTGAAAATCCCGACCAATTATAAAACTAGATTTGAAAATACTGACTAGTTATAGAATATGGATTTGAAAATCCTGACTAGTTATAGAATATGGATTTGAAAATCCCGACCAGTTATAGAAACTGGATTTGAAAATCCCGACCAGTTATAGAAACTGGATTTGAAAATCCCGACCAGTTATAACACTGAATTTGAAAATCCCGACGAGTTATAAAAACTGTATTTGAAAATCCCGACCAGTTATAAAAAGTGAATTTGCAAATCCTGACCAGTTATAGAAACTGATTTTGAAAATCCTGACCAGTTATAAAAACTGGATTTGAAAATCCTGACCAGTTATAGAAAATGAATTTGAAAATCCCGACCAGTTATAAACACTGGATTTGAAAATCCTGACCAGTTATAAAACTGGATTTGAAAATCCCGACGAGTTATAGAAACTGAATTTGAAAATCATGATCAGTTATAACACTGGATTTGAAAATCCCGACCAATTATAAAACTAGATTTGAAAATCCCGACCAGTTATAGAAAATGGATTTGAAAATCCCGACCAGTTATAAAACTGGATTTGAAAATCCCGACCAGTTATAAAACTGGATTTAAAAATCCTGACCAGTTATAGAAACTGGATTTGAAAATCCCGACCAGTTATAAAACTGGATTTGAAAATCCTGACCAGTTATAGAAAATGGATTTGAAAATCTCGACCAGTTATAAAACTGGATTTGAAAATCCCGACCAGTTATAAAACTGGATTTAAAAATCCTGACCAGTTATAGAAACTGGATTTGAAAATCCTGACCACTTATAAAACTGGATTTGAAAATCCCGACCAGTTATAGAAACTGGATTTAAAAATTCCGACCAGTTATGACACTAGATTTGAAAATCCCGACCAGTTATAACACTGAATTTGAAAATCCCGACCAGTTATAAAAACTGGATTTGAAAATCCCGACTAGTTATAAGAACTGGATTTGAAAATCCTGACCAGTTATAGAAACTGAATTTGAAAATCCTGACCAGTTATAAAAACTGGATTTGAAAATCCTGACCAGTTATAGAAACTGAATTTGAAAATCCCGACCAGTTATAAACACTGGATTTGAAAATCCCGACCAGTTATAAAACTGGATTTGAAAATCGCGAGGAGTTATAGAAACTGAATTTGAAAATCCTGATCAGTTATAACACTGGATTTGAAAATCCCGACTAATTACAAAAAAAGATTTGAAAATCCCGACGAGTTATAGAAAATGGATTTGAAAATCCCGACCAGTTATAAAACTGGATTTGAAAATCCCGACCAGTTATAAAACTGGATTTGAAAATCCCGACGAGTTATAGAAGCTAAATTTGAAAATCCTGATCAGTTATAACACTGGATTTGAAAATCCCGACCAATTATAAAACTAGATTTGAAAATCCTGACTAGTTATAGAATATGGATTTGAAAATCCCGACCAGTTATAAAAACTGGATTTCAAAATCCCGACCAGTTATAGAAACTGGATTTGAAAATCCCGACCAGTTATAGAAACTGGATTTGAAAATCCCGACCAGTTATAACACTGAATTTGAAAATCCCGACCAGTTATAAAAACTGTATTTGAAAATCCCGACCAGTTACAAAAAGTGAATTTGCAAATCCTGACCAGTTATAGAAACTGATTTTGAAAATCCTGACCAGTTATAAAAACTGGATTTGAAAATCCTGACCAGTTATAGAAAATGAATTTGAAAATCCCGACCAGTTATAGAAACTGGATTTGAAAATCCCGACCAGTTATAGAAACTGGATTTTAAAATCCCGACCAGTTATAACACTGAATTTGAAAATCCCGACCAGTTATAAAAACTGTATTTGAAAATCCCGACCAGTTATAAAAAGTGAATTTGCAAATCCTGACCAGTTATAGAAACTGATTTTGAAAATCCTGACCAGTTATAAAAACTGGATTTGAAAATCCTGACCAGTTATAGAAAATGAATTTGAAAATCCCGACCAGTTATAAACACTGGATTTGAAAATCCTGACCAGTTATAAAACTGGATTTGAAAATCCCGACGAGTTATAGAAACTGAATTTGAAAATCATGATCAGTTATAACACTGGATTTGAAAATCCCGACCAATTATAAAACTAGATTTGAAAATCCCTACCAGTTATAGCAAATGGATTTGAAAATCCCGACCAGTTATAAAACTGGATTTGAAAATCCCGACCAGTTATGACACTAGATTTGAAAATCCCGACCAGTTATAGAAACTGGATTTGAAAATCCCGACCAGTTATAACACTGAATTTGAAAATCCCGACCAGTTATAAAAACTGTATTTGAAAATCCCGACCAGTTATAAAAAGTGAATTTGCAAATCCTGACCAGTTATAGAAACTGATTTTGAAAATCCTGACCAGTTATAAAAACTGGATTTGAAAATCCTGACCAGTTATAGAAAATGAATTTGAAAATCCCGACCAGTTATAAACACTGGATTTGAAAATCCTGACCAGTTATAAAACTGGATTTGAAAATCCCGACGAGTTATAGAAACTGAATTTGAAAATCATGATCAGTTATAACACTGGATTTGAAAATCCCGACCAATTATAAAACTAGATTTGAAAATCCCGACCAGTTATAGAAAATGGATTTGAAAATCCCGACCAGTTATAAAACTGGATTTGAAAATCCCGACCAGTTATAAAACTGGATTTAAAAATCCTGACCAGTTATAGAAACTGGATTTGAAAATCCCGACCAGTTATAAAACTGGATTTGAAAATCCTGACCAGTTATAGAAAATGGATTTGAAAATCTCGACCAGTTATAAAACTGGATTTGAAAATCCCGACCAGTTATAAAACTGGATTTAAAAATCCTGACCAGTTATAGAAACTGGATTTGAAAATCCTGACCACTTATAAAACTGGATTTGAAAATCCCGACCAGTTATAGAAACTGGATTTAAAAATTCCGACCAGTTATGACACTAGATTTGAAAATCCCGACCAGTTATAACACTGAATTTGAAAATCCCGACCAGTTATAAAAACTGGATTTGAAAATCCCGACTAGTTATAAAAACTGGATTTGAAAATCCTGACCAGTTATAGAAACTGAATTTGAAAATCCTGACCAGTTATAAAAACTGGATTTGAAAATCCTGACCAGTTATAGAAACTGAATTTGAAAATCCCGACCAGTTATAAACACTGGATTTGAAAATCCCGACCAGTTATAAAACTGGATTTGAAAATCGCGAGGAGTTATAGAAACTGAATTTGAAAATCCTGATCAGTTATAACACTGGATTTGAAAATCCCGACTAATTACAAAAAAAGATTTGAAAATCCCGACGAGTTATAGAAAATGGATTTGAAAATCCCGACCAGTTATAAAACTGGATTTGAAAATCCCGACCAGTTATAAAACTGGATTTGAAAATCCCGACGAGTTATAGAAGCTAAATTTGAAAATCCTGATCAGTTATAACACTGGATTTGAAAATCCCGACCAATTATAAAACTAGATTTGAAAATCCTGACTAGTTATAGAATATGGATTTGAAAATCCCGACCAGTTATAAAAACTGGATTTCAAAATCCCGACCAGTTATAGAAACTGGATTTGAAAATCCCGACCAGTTATAGAAACTGGATTTGAAAATCCCGACCAGTTATAACACTGAATTTGAAAATCCCGACCAGTTATAAAAACTGTATTTGAAAATCCCGACCAGTTATAAAAAGTGAATTTGCAAATCCTGACCAGTTATAGAAACTGATTTTGAAAATCCTGACCAGTTATAAAAACTGGATTTGAAAATCCTGACCAGTTATAGAAAATGAATTTGAAAATCCCGACCAGTTATAAACACTGGATTTGAAAATCCTGACCAGTTATAAAACTGGATTTGAAAATCCCGACGAGTTATAGAAACTGAATTTGAAAATCATGATCAGTTATAACACTGGATTTGAAAATCCCGACCAATTATAAAACTAGATTTGAAAATCCCGACCAGTTATAGAAAATGGATTTGAAAATCCCGACCAGTTATAAAACTGGATTTGAAAATCCCGACCAGTTATAAAACTGGATTTAAAAATCCTGACCAGTTATAGAAACTGGATTTGAAAATCCCGACCAGTTATAAAACTGGATTTGAAAATCCTGACCAGTTATAGAAAATGGATTTGAAAATCTCGACCAGTTATAAAACTGGATTTGAAAATCCCGACCAGTTATAAAACTGGATTTAAAAATCCTGACCAGTTATAGAAACTGGATTTGAAAATCCTGACCACTTATAAAACTGGATTTGAAAATCCCGACCAGTTATAAAAACTGGATTTGAAAATCCCGACAAATTATAAAACTGGATTTGAAAATCCCGACCAGTTATAGAAACTGGATTTGAAAATCCTGATCAGTTATAACACTGGATTTAAAAATCCCGACCAATTATAAAACTAGATTTGAAAATCGGGACGTCTTATAGAAACTGGATTTGAAAATCCCGACCAGTTATAAATCTGGATTTGAAAATCCCAACCAGTTATAAAACTAGATTTAAAAATCCCGACCAGTTATAGAAACTGCATTTGAAAATCCTGACCAGTTATAAAAGTGGATTTGAAAATCCCGACCAGTTATAGAAATTGGATTTGAAAATCCTGACCAGTTATGACACTAGATTTGGAAATCACGACCAGTTATAGAAACTGGATTTGAAAATCCCGACCAGTTATAGAAACTGGATTTGAAAATCCCGACCAGTTATAGAAACTGGATTTGAAAATCCCGACCAGTTATAGAAACTGGATTTGAAAATCCCGACCAGTTATAGAAACTGGATTTGAAAATCCCGACCAGTTATAGAAACTAGATTTGAAAATCCCGACCAGTTATAAAACTGGATTTGAAAATCCCGACCAGTTACAAAAACTGGATTTGAAAATCCCGACCAGTTATAAAAACTGGATTTGAAAATCCCGACCAGTTATAAAAACTGGATTTGAAAATCCCGACCAGTTATAGAAACTGGATTTTAAATTCCAGACCAGTTATAACACTGAATTTGAAAATCCCGACCAGTTATAAAAACTGGATTTGAAAATCCCGACCAGTTATAGAAACTAGATTTGAAAATCCCGACAAGTTATAAAAACTAGATTTGAAAATCCCGACCAGTTATAGAAACTTGATTTGAAAATCCTGACCAGTTATAAAGCTGGATTTGAAAATCCCGACCAGTTATAGAAACTGGATTTGAAAATCCCGACCAGTTATAAAAACTGGATTTGAAAATCCCGACTAGTTATAAAAACTGGATTTGAAAATCCTGACCAGTTATAGAAACTGAATTTGAAAATCCTGACCAGTTATAAAAACTGGATTTGAAAATCCTGACCAGTTATAGAAACTGAATTTGAAAATCCCGACCAGTTATAAACACTGGATTTGAAAGTCCCGACCAGTTATAAAACTGGATTTGAAAATCGCGAGGAGTTATAGAAACTGAATTTGAAAATCCTGATCAGTTATAACACTGGATTTGAAAATCCCGACTAATTACAAAAAAATATTTGAAAATCCCGACGAGTTATAGAGAATGGATTTGAAAATCCCGACCAGTTATAAAACTGGATTTGAAAATCCCGACCAGTTATAAAACTGGATTTGAAAATCCCGACGAGTTATAGAAGCTAAATTTGAAAATCCTGATCAGTTATAACACTGGATTTGAAAATCCCGACCAATTATAAAACTAGATTTGAAAATACTGACTAGTTATAGAATATGGATTTGAAAATCCCGACCAGTTATAAAAGCTGGATTTCAAAATCCCGACCAGTTATAGAAACTGGATTTGAAAATCCCGATCAGTTATAGAAACTGGATTTGAAAATCCCGACCAGTTATAACACTGAATTTGAAAATCCCGACCAGTTATAAAAACTGTATTTGAAAATCCCGACCAGTTATAAAAAGTGAATTTGCAAATCCTGACCAGTCATAGAAACTGATTTTGAAAATCCTGACCAGTTATAAAAACTGGATTTGAAAATCCTGACCAGTTATAAAAACTGGATTTGAAAATCCTGACCAGTTATAGAAAATGAATTTGAAAATCCCGACCAGTTATAAACACTGGATTTGAAAATCCTGACCAGTTATAAAACTGGATTTGAAAATCCCTACGAGTTATAGAAACTGAATTTGAAAATCATGATCAGTTATAACACTGGATTTGAAAATCCCGACCAATTATAAAACTAGATTTGAAAATCCCGACCAGTTATAGAAAATGGATTTGAAAATCCCGACCAGTTATAAAACTGGATTTGAAAATCCCGACCAGTTATAAAACTGGATTTAAAAATCCTGACCAGTTATAGAAACTGGATTTGAAAATCCCGACCAGTTATAAAACTGGATTTGAAAATCCTGACCAGTTATAGAAAATGGATTTGAAAATCTCGACCAGTTATAAAACTGGATTTGAAAATCCCGACCAGTTATAAAACTGGATTTAAAAATCCTGACCAGTTATAGAAACTGGATTTGAAAATCCTGACCACTTATAAAACTGGATTTGAAAATCCCGACCAGTTATAGAAACTGGATTTAAAAATTCCGACCAGTTATGACACTAGATTTGAAAATCCCGACCAGTTATAACACTGAATTTGAAAATCCCAACCAGTTATAAAAACTGGATTTGAAAATCCCGACTAGTTATAAAAACTGGATTTGAAAATCCTGACCAGTTATAGAAACTGAATTTGAAAATCCTGACCAGTTATAAAAACTGGATTTGAAAATCCTGACCAGTTATAGAAACTGAATTTGAAAATCCCGACCAGTTATAAACACTGGATTTGAAAATCCCGACCAGTTATAAAACTGGATTTGAAAATCGCGAGGAGTTATAGAAACTGAATTTGAAAATCCTGATCAGTTATAACACTGGATTTGAAAATCCCGACTAATTACAAAAAAAGATTTGAAAATCCCGACGAGTTATAGAAAATGGATTTGAAAATCCCGACCAGTTATAAAACTGGATTTGAAAATCCCGACCAGTTATAAAACTGGATTTGAAAATCCCGACGAGTTATAGAAGCTAAATTTGAAAATCCTGATCAGTTATAACACTGGATTTGAAAATCCCGACCAATTATAAAACTAGATTTGAAAATCCTGACTAGTTATAGAATATGGATTTGAAAATCCCGACCAGTTATAAAAACTGGATTTCAAAATCCCGACCAGTTATAGAAACTGGATTTGAAAATCCCGACCAGTTATAGAAACTGGATTTGAAAATCCCGACCAGTTATAACACTGAATTTGAAAATCCCGACCAGTTATAAAAACTGTATTTGAAAATCCCGACCAGTTATAAAAAGTGAATTTGCAAATCCTGACCAGTTATAGAAACTGATTTTGAAAATTCTGACCAGTTATAAAAACTGGATTTGAAAATCCTGACCAGTTATAGAAAATGAATTTGAAAATCCCGACCAGTTATAAACACTGGATTTGAAAATCCTGACCAGTTATAAAACTGGATTTGAAAATCCCGACGAGTTATAGAAACTGAATTTGAAAATCATGATCAGTTATAACACTGGATTTGAAAATCCCGACCAATTATAAAACTAGATTTGAAAATCCCGACCAGTTATAGAAAATGGATTTGAAAATCCCGACCAGTTATAAAACTGGATTTGAAAATCCCGACCAGTTATAAAACTGGATTTAAAAATCCTGACCAGTTATAGAAACTGGATTTGAAAATCCCGACCAGTTATAAAACTGGATTTGAAAATCCTGACCAGTTATAGAAAATGGATTTGAAAATCTCGACCAGTTATAAAACTGGATTTGAAAATCCCGACCAGTTATAAAACTGGATTTAAAAATCCTGACCAGTTATAGAAACTGGATTTGAAAATCCTGACCACTTATAAAACTGGATTTGAAAATCCCGACCAGTTATAGAAACTGGATTTAAAAATTCCGACCAGTTATGACACTAGATTTGAAAATCCCGACCTGTTATAGATACTTGATTTGAAAATCCTGACCAGTTATAAAAACTAGAGTTGAAAATCCCGACCAGTTATAAAAACTGGAATTGATAATCCCGACCAATTATAGAAACTGGAATTGAAAATCTCGACCAGTTATAGAAACTGAATTTGAAAATCCCGACCAGTTATAGAAACTGGATTTGAAAATCTCGACCAGTTATAAAATCTGACATTGAAAATCCTGTCCAGTTATAGAAACTGGATTTCAAAATCCCGACAAGTTATAGAAACTGGATTTGAAAATCCCGACCAGTTATAGAAACCGGATTTGAAAATCCCGACCAGTTATAACACTGAATTTGAAAATCCCGACCAGTTATAACACTGAATTTGAAAATCATGACCGGTTATAAAAACTGGATTTGAAAATCCCGACCAGTTATAGAAACTTGATTTGAAAATCCTGACCAGTTATAGAAACTGGATTTGAAAATCCCGACCAGTTATAAAAACTAGATTTGAAAATCCCGACCAGTTATAAAACTGGATTTGAAAATCGCGAACAGTTATAGAAACTAGATTTGAAAATCCTGATCAGTTATAACACTGGATTTGAAAATTCCGACCAATTATAAAACTAGATTTGAAAATCGGGACCTGTTATAGAAACTGGATTTGAAAATCCCGACCAGTTATAAATCTGGATTTGAAAATCCCAACCAGTTATAAAACTAGATTTAAAAATCCCGACCAGTTATAGAAACTGCATTTGAAAATCCTGACCAGTTATAAAACTGGATTTGAAAATCCCGACCAGTTATAGAAATTGGATTTGAAAATCACGACCAGTTATGACACTAGATTTGGAAATCACGACCAGTTATAGAAACTGGATTTGAAAATCCTGACCGGTTATAGAAACTGGATTTGAAAATCCCGACCAGTTATAGAAACTGGATTTGAAAATCCCGACCAGTTGTAAAAACTGAATTTTCAAAATCCTGACCAGTTACAAAAACTGGATTTGAAAATCCCGACCAGTTATAAAAACTAAATTTGAAAATCCCGACCAGTTATAGAAACTGGATTTAAAAATCCCAACCAGTTATAGAAACAGGATTTGAAAATCCCGACCAGTTATAGAAACTAGATTTGAAAATCCTGACCAGTTATAAAACTGGATTTGAAAATCCCGACCAGTTATAGAAACTGGATTTGAAAATCCCGACCAGTTATAAAATCTGGAATTGAAAATCCCGACCAGTTATAGAAACTGGATTTCAAAATCCCGACCAGTTATAGAAACTGGATTTGAAAATCCCGACCAGTTATAGAAACTGGATTTGAAAATCCCGACCCGTTATAACACTGAATTTGAAAATCCCGACCGGTTATAAAAACTGGATTTGAAAATCCCGACCAGTTATAGAAACTTGATTTGAAAATCCTGACCAGTTATAGAAACTGGATTTGAAAATCCCGACCAGTTATAAAAACTGGATTTGAAAATCCCGACAAATTATAAAACTGGATTTGAAAATCCCGACCAGTTATAGAAACTGGATTTGAAAATCCTGATCAGTTATAACACTGGATTTAAAAATCCCGACCAATTATAAAACTAGATTTGAAAATCGGGACGTCTTATAGAAACTGGATTTGAAAATCCCGACCAGTTATAAATCTGGATTTGAAAATCCCAACCAGTTATAAAACTAGATTTAAAAATCCCGACCAGTTATAGAAACTGCATTTGAAAATCCTGACCAGTTATAAAAGTGGATTTGAAAATCCCGACCAGTTATAGAAATTGGATTTGAAAATCCTGACCAGTTATGACACTAGATTTGGAAATCACGACCAGTTATAGAAACTGGATTTGAAAATCCCGACCAGTTATAGAAACTGGATTTGAAAATCCCGACCAGTTATAGAAACTGAATTTGAAAATCCCGACCAGTTATAGAAACTGGATTTGAAAATCCCGACCAGTTATAGAAACTGGATTTGAAAATCCCGACTAGTTATAGAAACTAGATTTGAAAATCCCGACCAGTTATAAAACTGGATTTGAAAATCCCGACCAGTTATAGAAACTGGATTTGAAAATCCCGACCAGTTATAAAAACCGGATTTGAAAATCCCGACCAGTTATAAAAACTGGATTTGAAAATCCCGACCAGTTATAGAAACTGGATTTGAAAATCCAGACCAGTTATAACACTGAATTTGAAAATCCCGACCAGTTATAAAAACTGAATTTGAAAATTCCGACCAGTTATAGAAACTAGATTTGAAAATCCCGACCGGTTATAAAAACTAGATTTGAAAATCCCGACCAGTTATAGAAACTTGATTTGAAAATCCTGACCAGTTATAGAAACTGGATTTGAAAATCCCGACCAGTTATAAAAACTGGATTTGAAAATCCCGACCAGTTATAAAACTGGATTTGAAAATCCCGACCAGTTATAGAAACTGAATTTGAAAATCCTGATCAGTTATAACACTGGATTATAAAATCCTGACCAGTAATAGAATCTGGATTTCAAAATCCCGACCAGTTATAGAAACTGGATTTGAAAATCCCGACCAGTTATAACACTGAATTTGAAAATCCCGAACAGTTATAGAAATTGGATTTGAAAATCTCGACTAGTTATAAAACTGGATTTGAAAATCCCGACGAGTTATAGAAATTGGATTTCAAAATCCTGACCAGTTATAAAACTGGATTTGAAAATCTCGACCAGTTATAGAAATTGGATTTGAAAATCCCGACCAGTTATGACACTAGATTTAAAAACCCGACCAGTTATAGAAACTGGATTTGAAAATCCCGACCAGTTATAGAAACTGGATTTGAAAATCCCAACCAGTTATAGAAACTGGATTTGAAAATCCCGACCAGTTGTAAAAACTGAATTTTGAAAATCTCGACCAGTTACAAAAACTAGATTTGAAAATCCCGACCAGTTATAAAACTGAATTTGAAAATCCTGACCAGTTATAGAAACTAGATTTGAAAATCCTGATCAGTTATAATACTAGAGTTGAAAATCCCGACCAATTATAAATCTGGATTTGAAAATCTCGACCAGTTATAGAAACTGCATTTGAAAATCCCGACCAGTTATAAAACTGGATTTGAAAATCCCAACCAGTTATAAAACCAGATTTAAAAATCCCGACCAGTTATAGAAACTGGATTTGAAAATCCCGACCAGTTATAAAACTGGATTTGAAAATCCCGACCAGTTATAGAAACTGGATTTGAAAATTCTGACCAGTTATAAAACTGGATTTCAAAATCCCAACCAGTTATAGAAACTGGATTTGAAAATCCCGACCAGTTATGACACTAGATTTGAAAATCCCGACCAGTTATAGAAACTGGATTTGAAAATCCCGTCCTGTTATAAAAACTTAATTTGAAAATCCCTACCAGATATAGAAACTGGATTTGAAAATCCCGACCAGTTATAGAAACTGGATTTTAAAATCCCGACCAGTTATAGAAACTAGATTTGAAAATCCTGACTAGTTATAGAAACTGGATTTGAAAATCCCGACCAGTTATAAAAACTAGATTTGAAAATCCCGACCAGTTATAGAAACTGGATTTGAAAATCCCGACCAGTTATATAAACTGGATTTGAAAATCCCGACCAGTTATAGAAACTGGATTTGAAAATCCTAATCATTTGTAACACTGGATTTGAAAATCCCGACCAATTATAAAACTAGATTTGAAAATCGGGACCTGTTATAGAAACTGGATTTGAAAATCCCGACCAGTTATAAATCTGGATTTGAAAATCCCAACCAGTTATAAAACTAGATTTAAAAATCCCGACCAGTTATAGAAACTGCATTTGAAAATCCTGACCAGTTATAAAACTGGATTTGAAAATCCCGACCAGTTATAGAAATTGGATTTGAAAATCCTGACCAGTTATGACACTATAATTGGAAATCACGACCAGTTATAGAAACTGGATTTGAAAATCCCGACCAGTTATAGAAACTGGATTTGAAAATCTCGACCAGTTATAGAAACTGGATTTGAAAATCCCGACCAGTTATAGAAACTGGATTTGAAAATCCCGACCAGTTATAGAAACTAGATTTGAAAATCCCGACCAGTTATAAAACTGGATTTGAAAATCCCGACCAGTTATAGAAACTGGATTTAAAAATCCCGACCAGTTATAAAGCTGGATTTGAAAATCCCGACCAGTTATAAAAACTGGATTTGAAAATCCCGGCCAGTTATAGAAACTGGATATCAAAATACCGACCAGTTATCGAAACTGGATTTGAAAATCCCGACCAGTTATAGAAACTGGATTTGAAAATCCCGACCAGTTATAACACTGAATTTGAAAATCCCGACTAGTTATAAAAACTGGATTTGAAAATCCCGACTAGTTATAGAAACTGGATTTGAAAATCCTGACCAGTCATAGAAACTGAATTTGAAAATCCAGACCAGTTATGAAAACTGGATTTGAAAATCCCGACCAGTTATAAAACTGGATTTGAAAATCTCGACCAGTTATAGAAACTGTATTTGAAAATCCCGACCAGTTATAGAAACTGGATTTCAAAATCCCGACCTGTTATAGAAACTGGATTTGAAAATCCCTATCAGTTATAGAAACTGGATTTGAAAATCCCGACCAGTTATAAAATCTGGAATTGAAAATCCCGACCAGTTATAGAAACTAGATTTCAAAATCCCGACCAGTTATAGAAACTGGATTTTAAAATCCCGACCAATTATAGAAACTGGATTTGAAAATCCTGACCAGTTATAGAAACTAGATTTGAAAATCCTGACCAGTTATAAAAACTAGATTTGAAAATCCCGACCAGTTATAGAAACTGGATTTGAAAATCCCGACCAGTTATAGAAACTAGATTTGAAAATATCGACCAGTTATAGAAACTAGATTTGAAAATCCCGCCAGTTATAAAACTGGATTTGAAAATCTCGACCAGTTATAGAAACTGGATTTGAAAATCCCGACCAGTTATAAAAACTGGATTTGAAAATCCCAACCAGTTATAGAAACTGGATTTCAAAATCCCGACCAGTTATAGAAACTGGAGTTGAAAATCCCGACCAGTTATAACACTGAATTTGAAAATCCCGACCAGTTATAAAAACTGGATTTGAAAATCCCGACCAGTTATAGAAACTGGATTTGAAAATCCTGACCAGTTATAGAAACTGAATTTGAAAATCCTGACCAGTTATTAAAACTAGATTTGAAAATCCCGACCAGTTATAAAACTGGATTTGAAAATCCCGACGAGTTATAGAAACTGAATTTGAAAATCCTGATCAGTTATAACACTGGATTTGAAAATCCCGACCAATTATAAAACTAGATTTGAAAATCCCGACCAGTTATAGAAAATGGATTTGAAAATCCCGACCAGTTATAAAACTGGATTTGAAAATCCTGACCAGTTATAAAAACTAGAGTTGAAAATCCCGACCAGTTATAGAAACTGGATTTGAAAATCACGACCAGTTATAGAAACTGGATTTGAAAATCTCGACCAGTTATAGAAACTGGATTTGAAAATCCCGACCAGATATAGAAACTGGATTTGAAAATCCCGACCAGTTATAAAATCTGGATTTCAAAATCCCGACCAGTTATAGAAACTGGATTTCAAAATCCCGACCAGTTATAGAAACTGGATTTGAAAATCCCGACCAGTTATAACACTGAATTTGAAAATCCCGACCGGTTATAAAAACTGGATTTGAAAATCCCGACCAGTTATAGAAACTTGATTTGAAAATCCTGACCAGTTATAGAAACTGGATTTGAAAATCCCGACCTGTTATAAAAACTGGATTTGAAAATCTCGACCAGTTATAAAATTGGATTTGAAAATCCCGACCAGTTATAGAAACTGGATTTGAAAATCCCGACCAGTTATGACACTAGATTTGGAAATCACGACCAGTTATAGAAACTGGATTTGAAAATCCCGACCAGTTATAAATCTGGATTTGAAAATCCCAACCAGTTATAAAACTAGATTTAAAAATCCCGACCAGTTATAGAAACTGCATTTGAAAATCCTGACCAGTTATAAAACTGGATTTGAAAATCCCGACCAGTTATAGAAATTGGATTTAAAAATCTCGGCCAGTTATGACACTAGATTTTGAAATCACGACCAGTTATAGAAACTGGATTTGAAAATCCCGACCAGTTGTAAAAACTGAATTTTGAAAATCCCGACCAGTTACAAAAACTGGATTTGAAAATCCCGACCAGTTATAAAAACTAGATTTGAAAATCCCGACCAGTTATAGAAACTGGATTTGAAAATCCCGACCAGTTATAGAAACTGGATTTGAAAATCCCTACCAGTTATAGAAACTAGATTTGAAAATCCTGACTAGTTATAAAACTGGATTTGAAAATCCCGACCAGTTATAGAAACTGGATTTGAAAATCCCGACCAGTTATAAAAACTGGATTTGAAAATCCCGACAACTTATAGAAACTGGATTTCAAAATCCCGACCAGTTATAGAAACTGATTTGAAAATCCCGACCAGTTATAGAAACTGGATTTGAAAATCCCGACCAGTTATAACACTGAATTTGAAAATCCTGACCAGTTATAAAAACTGGATTTGAAAATCCCGACCAGTTATAGAAACTGGATTTGAAAATCCTGACTAGTTATAGAAACTGAATTTGAAAATCCCGACCATTTATAGAAACTGGATTTGAAAATCATGATCAGTTATAACACTAGATTTGAAAATTCCGACCAATTATAAAACTGGATTTGAAAATCCCGACCAGTTATAGAAACTGGATTTGAAAATCCCGACTAGTTATAAAACTGGATTTGAAAATCCCGACCAATTATAAAACTGGATTTAAAAATCCCGACCAGTTATAGAAACTGGATTTGAAAATCCCGACCAGTTATAAAACTGGATTTGAAAATCCTGACCAGTTATAGAAACTGGATTTGAAAATCCTGACCAGTTATAAAACTGGATTTGAAAATCCCGACCAGTTATAGAAACTGGATTTAAAAATTCTGACTAGTTATGACACTAGATTTAAAAATTCTGACCAGTTATAGATACTGGATTTGAAAATCCCGACCAGTTATAAAAACTGGAGTTGAAAATCCAGACCATTTATAGAAACTGGATTTGAAAATCTCGACCAGTTATAGAAACTGTATTTGAAAATCCCGACCAGTTATAGAAACTAGATTTCAAAATCCCGACCAGTTATAGAAACTGGATTTAAAAATCACGACCAGTTATAGAAACTGGATTTGAAAATCCCGACCAGTTATAGAAACTGGATTTAAAAATTCCGACCAGTTATGACACTAGATTTGAAAATTCCGACCAGTTATAGATACTGGATTTGAAAATCCCGACGAGTTATAAAAACTGGAGTTGCAAATCCCGACCAGTTATAGAAACTGGATTTGAAAATCTCGACCAGTTATAGAAACTGTATTTGAAAATCCCGACCAGTTATAGAAAGTGGATTTCAAAATCCCGACCAGTTATAGAAACTGGATTTGAAAATCCATATCAGTTATAGAAACTGGATTTGAAAATCCCGACCAGTTATAAAATCTGCAATTGAAAATCCCGATCAGTTATAGAAACTAGATTTCAAAATCCCGACCAGTTATAGAAACTAGATTTGAAAATCCCGACCGGTTATAAAAACTGGATTTGAAAATTCTGACCAGTTATAGAAACTTGATTTGAAAATTCTGACCAGTTATAGAAACTGGATTTGAAAATCCCGACCAGTTATAAAAACTGGATTTGAAAATCCCGACCAGTTATAAAACTGGATTTGAAAATCCCGACCAGTTATAGAAACTGGATTTGAAAATCCTGATCAGTTATAACACTGGATTTGAAAATCCCGACCAGTTATAGAAACTGGATTTCAAAATCCCGACCAGTTATAGAAACTGGATTTGAAAATCCCGACCAGTTATAACACTGAATTTGAAAATCCCGACCGGTTATAAAAACTGGATTTGAAAATCCCGACCAGTTATAAAACTGGATTTGAAAATCTCGACCAGTTATAGAAACTGGATTTGAAAATCCTGATCAGTTATAACACTGGATTTGAAAATCCCGACCAATTATAAAACTAGATTTGAAAATCCCGACCAGTTATAGAAAATGGATTTGAAAATCCCGACCAGTTATAAAACTGGATTTGAAAATCCCCACCAGTTATAGAAACTGGATTTGAAAATCCCGACCAGTTATAACACTGAATTTGAAAATCCCGACCAGTTATAAAAACTGGATTTGAAAATCCCGACTAGTTATAAAAACTGGATTTGAAAATCCTGACCAGTTATATAAACTAAATTTGAAAATCCTGACCAGTTATAAAAACTGGATTTGAAAATCCTGACCAGTTATAGAAACTGAATTTGAAAATCCCGACCAGTTATAAACACTGGATTTGAAAATCCCGACCAGTTATAAAACTGGATTTGAAAATCGCGAGGAGTTATAGAAACTGAATTTGAAAATCCTGATCAGTTATAACACTAGATTTGAAAATCCCGACTAATTACAAAACAAGATTTGAAAATCCCGACCACTTATAGAAAATGGATTTGAAAATCCCGACCAGCTATAAAACTGGATTTGAAAATCCCGACCAGTTATAAAACTGGATTTGAAAATCCCGACGAGTTATAGAAACTGGATTTCAA
Source organism: Nuphar pumila (assembly GCF_984573655.1). NCBI lineage: Eukaryota > Viridiplantae > Streptophyta > Magnoliopsida > Nymphaeales > Nymphaeaceae > Nuphar > Nuphar pumila. The sequence goes on from NC_143258.1 coordinate 65,006,534, forward strand.
AATCCCGACCAGTTATAGAAACTGGAGTTGAAAATCCCGACCAGTTATAACACTGAATTTGAAAATCCCGACCAGTTATAAAAACTGGATTTGAAAATCCCGACCAGTTATAGAAACTGGATTTGAAAATCCTGACCAGTTATAGAAACTGAATTTGAAAATCCTGACCAGTTATTAAAACTAGATTTGAAAATCCCGACCAGTTATAAAACTGGATTTGAAAATCCCGACGAGTTATAGAAACTGAATTTGAAAATCCTGATCAGTTATAACACTGGATTTGAAAATCCCGACCAATTATAAAACTAGATTTGAAAATCCCGACCAGTTATAGAAAATGGATTTGAAAATCCCGACCAGTTATAAAACTGGATTTGAAAATCCCGACCAGTTATAAAAACTAGAGTTGAAAATCCCGACCAGTTATAGAAACTGGATTTGAAAATCACGACCAGTTATAGAAACTGGATTTGAAAATCTCGACCAGTTATAGAAACTGGATTTGAAAATCCCGACCAGATATAGAAACTGGATTTGAAAATCCCGACCAGTTATAAAATCTGGAATTGAAAATCCCGACCAGTTATAGAAACTGGATTTCAAAATCCCGACCAGTTATAGAAACTGGATTTGAAAATCCCGACCAGTTATAACACTGAATTTGAAAATCCCGACCGGTTATAAAAACTGGATTTGAAAATCCCGACCAGTTATAGAAACTTGATTTGAAAATCCTGACCAGTCATAGAAACTGGATTTGAATATCCCGACCAGTTATAAAAACTGGATTTGAAAATCTCGACCAGTTATAAAATTGGATTTGAAAATCCCGACCAGTTATAGAAACTGGATTTGAAAATCACGACCAGTTATAGAAACTGGATTTGAAAATCCCGACCAGTTATAACACTGAATTTGAAAATCCCGACCGGTTATAAAAACTGGATTTGAAAATCCCGACCAGTTATAAAACTGGATTTGAAAATCTCGACCAGTTATAGAAACTGGATTTGAAAATCCTGATCAGTTATAACACTGGATTTGAAAATCCCGACCAATTATAAAACTAGATTTGAAAATCCCGACCAGTTATAGAAAATGGATTTGAAAATCCCGACCAGTTATAAAACTGGATTTGAAAATCCCCACCAGTTATAGAAACTGGATTTGAAAATCCCGACCAGTTATAACACTGAATTTGAAAATCCCGACCAGTTATAAAAACTGGATTTGAAAATCCCGACCAGTTATAGAAACTAGATTTGAAAATCCCGACCGGTTATAAAAACTAGATTTGAAAATCCCGACCAGTTATAGAAACTTGATTTGAAAATCCTGACCAGTTATAAAACTGGATTTGAAAATCCCGACCAGTTATAGAAACTGGATTTGAAAATCCCGACCAGTTATAAAAACTGGATTTGAAAATCCCGACTAGTTATAAAAACTGGATTTGAAAATCCTGACCAGTTATATAAACTGAATTTGAAAATCCTGACCAGTTATAAAAACTGGATTTGAAAATCCTGACCAGTTATAGAAACTGAATTTGAAAATCCCGACCAGTTATAAACACTGGATTTGAAAATCCCGACCAGTTATAAAACTGGATTTGAAAATCGCGAGGAGTTATAGAAACTGAATTTGAAAATCCTGATCAGTTATAACACTGGATTTGAAAATCCCGACTAATTACAAAAAAATATTTGAAAATCCCGACGAGTTATAGAAAATGGATTTGAAAATCCCGACCAGTTATAAAACTGGATTTGAAAATCCCGACCAGTTATAAAACTGGATTTGAAAATCCCGACGAGTTATAGAAGCTAAATTTGAAAATCCTGATCAGTTATAACACTGGATTTGAAAATCCCGACCAATTATAAAACTAGATTTGAAAATACTGACTAGTTATAGAATATGGATTTGAAAATCCCGACCAGTTATAAAAACTGGATTTCAAAATCCCGACCAGTTATAGAAACTGGATTTGAAAATCCCGACCAGTTATAGAAACTGGATTTGAAAATCCCGACCAGTTATAACACTGAATTTGAAAATCCCGACGAGTTATAAAAACTGTATTTGAAAATCCCGACCAGTTATAAAAAGTGAATTTGCAAATCCTGACCAGTTATAGAAACTGATTTTGAAAATCCTGACCAGTTATAAAAACTGGATTTGAAAATCCTGACCAGTTATAGAAAATGAATTTGAAAATCCCGACCAGTTATAAACACTGGATTTGAAAATCCTGACCAGTTATAAAACTGGATTTGAAAATCCCGACGAGTTATAGAAACTGAATTTGAAAATCATGATCAGTTATAACACTGGATTTGAAAATCCCGACCAATTATAAAACTAGATTTGAAAATCCCGACCAGTTATAGAAAATGGATTTGAAAATCCCGACCAGTTATAAAACTGGATTTGAAAATCCCGACCAGTTATAAAACTGGATTTAAAAATCCTGACCAGTTATAGAAACTGGATTTGAAAATCCCGACCAGTTATAAAACTGGATTTGAAAATCCTGACCAGTTATAGAAAATGGATTTGAAAATCTCGACCAGTTATAAAACTGGATTTGAAAATCCCGACCAGTTATAAAACTGGATTTAAAAATCCTGACCAGTTATAGAAACTGGATTTGAAAATCCTGACCACTTATAAAACTGGATTTGAAAATCCCGACCAGTTATAGAAACTGGATTTAAAAATTCCGACCAGTTATGACACTAGATTTGAAAATCCCGACCAGTTATAACACTGAATTTGAAAATCCCGACCAGTTATAAAAACTGGATTTGAAAATCCCGACTAGTTATAAGAACTGGATTTGAAAATCCTGACCAGTTATAGAAACTGAATTTGAAAATCCTGACCAGTTATAAAAACTGGATTTGAAAATCCTGACCAGTTATAGAAACTGAATTTGAAAATCCCGACCAGTTATAAACACTGGATTTGAAAATCCCGACCAGTTATAAAACTGGATTTGAAAATCGCGAGGAGTTATAGAAACTGAATTTGAAAATCCTGATCAGTTATAACACTGGATTTGAAAATCCCGACTAATTACAAAAAAAGATTTGAAAATCCCGACGAGTTATAGAAAATGGATTTGAAAATCCCGACCAGTTATAAAACTGGATTTGAAAATCCCGACCAGTTATAAAACTGGATTTGAAAATCCCGACGAGTTATAGAAGCTAAATTTGAAAATCCTGATCAGTTATAACACTGGATTTGAAAATCCCGACCAATTATAAAACTAGATTTGAAAATCCTGACTAGTTATAGAATATGGATTTGAAAATCCCGACCAGTTATAAAAACTGGATTTCAAAATCCCGACCAGTTATAGAAACTGGATTTGAAAATCCCGACCAGTTATAGAAACTGGATTTGAAAATCCCGACCAGTTATAACACTGAATTTGAAAATCCCGACCAGTTATAAAAACTGTATTTGAAAATCCCGACCAGTTATAAAAAGTGGTTTTGCAAATCCTGACCAGTTATAGAAACTGATTTTGAAAATCCTGACCAGTTATAAAAACTGGATTTGAAAATCCTGACCAGTTATAGAAAATGAATTTCAAAATCCCGACCAGTTATAAACACTGGATTTGAAAATCCTGACCAGTTATAAAACTGGATTTGAAAATCCCGACGAGTTATAGAAACTGAATTTGAAAATCATGATCAGTTATAACACTGGATTTGAAAATCCCGACCAATTATAAAACTAGATTTGAAAATCCCGACCAGTTATAGAAAATGGATTTGAAAATCCCGACCAGTTATAAAACTGGATTTGAAAATCCCGACCAGTTATAAAACTGGATTTAAAAATCCTGACCAGTTATAGAAACTGGATTTGAAAATCCCGACCAGTTATAAAACTGGATTTGAAAATCCTGACGAGTTATAGAAAATGGATTTGAAAATCTCGACCAGTTATAAAACTGGATTTGAAAATCCCAACCAGTTATAAAACTGGATTTAAAAATCCTGACCAGTTATAGAAACTGGATTTGAAAATCCTGACCACTTATAAAACTGGATTTGAAAATCCCGACCAGTTATAGAAACTGGATTTAAAAATTCCGACCAGTTATGACACTAGATTTGAAAATCCCGACCAGTTATAACACTGAATTTGAAAATCCCGACCAGTTATAAAAACTGGATTTGAAAATCCCGACTAGTTATAAAAACTGGATTTGAAAATCCTGACCAGTTATAGATACTGAATTTGAAAATCCTGACCAGTTATAAAAACTGGATTTGAAAATCCTGACCAGTTATAGAAACTGAATTTGAAAATCCCGACCAGTTATAAACACTGGATTTGAAAATCCCGACCAGTTATAAAACTGGATTTGAAAATCGCGAGGAGTTATAGAAACTGAATTTGAAAATCCTGATCAGTTATAACACTGGATTTGAAAATCCCGACTAATTACAAAAAAAGATTTGAAAATCCCGACGAGTTATAGAAAATGGATTTGAAAATCCCGACCAGTTATAAAACTGGATTTGAAAATCCCGACCAGTTATAAAACTGGATTTGAAAATCCCGACGAGTTATAGAAGCTAAATTTGAAAATCCTGATCAGTTATAACACTGGATTTGAAAATCCCGACCAATTATAAAACTAGATTTGAAAATCCTGACTAGTTATAGAATATGGATTTGAAAATCCCGACCAGTTATAAAAACTGGATTTCAAAATCCCGACCAGTTATAGAAACTGGATTTGAAAATCCCGACCAGTTATAGAAACTGGATTTGAAAATCCCGACCAGTTATAACACTGAATTTGAAAATCCCGACCAGTTATAAAAACTGTATTTGAAAATCCCGACCAGTTACAAAAAGTGAATTTGCAAATCCTGACCAGTTATAGAAACTGATTTTGAAAATCCTGACCAGTTATAAAAACTGGATTTGAAAATCCTGACCAGTTATAGAAAATGAATTTGAAAATCCCGACCAGTTATAGAAACTGGATTTGAAAATCCCGACCAGTTATAGAAACTGGATTTGAAAATCCCGACCAGTTATAACACTGAATTTGAAAATCCCGACCAGTTATAAAAACTGTATTTGAAAATCCCGACCAGTTATAAAAAGTGAATTTGCAAATCCTGACCAGTTATAGAAACTGATTTTGAAAATCCTGACCAGTTATAAAAACTGGATTTGAAAATCCTGACCAGTTATAGAAAATGAATTTGAAAATCCCGACCAGTTATAAACACTGGATTTGAAAATCCTGACCAGTTATAAAACTGGATTTGAAAATCCCGACGAGTTATAGAAACTGAATTTGAAAATCATGATCAGTTATAACACTGGATTTGAAAATCCCGACCAATTATAAAACTAGATTTGAAAATCCCTACCAGTTATAGCAAATGGATTTGAAAATCCCGACCAGTTATAAAACTGGATTTGAAAATCCCGACCAGTTATGACACTAGATTTGAAAATCCCGACCAGTTATAGAAACTGGATTTGAAAATCCCGACCAGTTATAACACTGAATTTGAAAATCCCGACCAGTTATAAAAACTGTATTTGAAAATCCCGACCAGTTATAAAAAGTGAATTTGCAAATCCTGACCAGTTATAGAAACTGATTTTGAAAATCCTGACCAGTTATAAAAACTGGATTTGAAAATCCTGACCAGTTATAGAAAATGAATTTGAAAATCCCGACCAGTTATAAACACTGGATTTGAAAATCCTGACCAGTTATAAAACTGGATTTGAAAATCCCGACGAGTTATAGAAACTGAATTTGAAAATCATGATCAGTTATAACACTGGATTTGAAAATCCCGACCAATTATAAAACTAGATTTGAAAATCCCGACCAGTTATAGAAAATGGATTTGAAAATCCCGACCAGTTATAAAACTGGATTTGAAAATCCCGACCAGTTATAAAACTGGATTTAAAAATCCTGACCAGTTATAGAAACTGGATTTGAAAATCCCGACCAGTTATAAAACTGGATTTGAAAATCCTGACCAGTTATAGAAAATGGATTTGAAAATCTCGACCAGTTATAAAACTGGATTTGAAAATCCCGACCAGTTATAAAACTGGATTTAAAAATCCTGACCAGTTATAGAAACTGGATTTGAAAATCCTGACCACTTATAAAACTGGATTTGAAAATCCCGACCAGTTATAGAAACTGGATTTAAAAATTCCGACCAGTTATGACACTAGATTTGAAAATCCCGACCAGTTATAACACTGAATTTGAAAATCCCGACCAGTTATAAAAACTGGATTTGAAAATCCCGACTAGTTATAAAAACTGGATTTGAAAATCCTGACCAGTTATAGAAACTGAATTTGAAAATCCTGACCAGTTATAAAAACTGGATTTGAAAATCCTGACCAGTTATAGAAACTGAATTTGAAAATCCCGACCAGTTATAAACACTGGATTTGAAAATCCCGACCAGTTATAAAACTGGATTTGAAAATCGCGAGGAGTTATAGAAACTGAATTTGAAAATCCTGATCAGTTATAACACTGGATTTGAAAATCCCGACTAATTACAAAAAAAGATTTGAAAATCCCGACGAGTTATAGAAAATGGATTTGAAAATCCCGACCAGTTATAAAACTGGATTTGAAAATCCCGACCAGTTATAAAACTGGATTTGAAAATCCCGACGAGTTATAGAAGCTAAATTTGAAAATCCTGATCAGTTATAACACTGGATTTGAAAATCCCGACCAATTATAAAACTAGATTTGAAAATCCTGACTAGTTATAGAATATGGATTTGAAAATCCCGACCAGTTATAAAAACTGGATTTCAAAATCCCGACCAGTTATAGAAACTGGATTTGAAAATCCCGACCAGTTATAGAAACTGGATTTGAAAATCCCGACCAGTTATAACACTGAATTTGAAAATCCCGACCAGTTATAAAAACTGTATTTGAAAATCCCGACCAGTTATAAAAAGTGAATTTGCAAATCCTGACCAGTTATAGAAACTGATTTTGAAAATCCTGACCAGTTATAAAAACTGGATTTGAAAATCCTGACCAGTTATAGAAAATGAATTTGAAAATCCCGACCAGTTATAAACACTGGATTTGAAAATCCTGACCAGTTATAAAACTGGATTTGAAAATCCCGACGAGTTATAGAAACTGAATTTGAAAATCATGATCAGTTATAACACTGGATTTGAAAATCCCGACCAATTATAAAACTAGATTTGAAAATCCCGACCAGTTATAGAAAATGGATTTGAAAATCCCGACCAGTTATAAAACTGGATTTGAAAATCCCGACCAGTTATAAAACTGGATTTAAAAATCCTGACCAGTTATAGAAACTGGATTTGAAAATCCCGACCAGTTATAAAACTGGATTTGAAAATCCTGACCAGTTATAGAAAATGGATTTGAAAATCTCGACCAGTTATAAAACTGGATTTGAAAATCCCGACCAGTTATAAAACTGGATTTAAAAATCCTGACCAGTTATAGAAACTGGATTTGAAAATCCTGACCACTTATAAAACTGGATTTGAAAATCCCGACCAGTTATAAAAACTGGATTTGAAAATCCCGACAAATTATAAAACTGGATTTGAAAATCCCGACCAGTTATAGAAACTGGATTTGAAAATCCTGATCAGTTATAACACTGGATTTAAAAATCCCGACCAATTATAAAACTAGATTTGAAAATCGGGACGTCTTATAGAAACTGGATTTGAAAATCCCGACCAGTTATAAATCTGGATTTGAAAATCCCAACCAGTTATAAAACTAGATTTAAAAATCCCGACCAGTTATAGAAACTGCATTTGAAAATCCTGACCAGTTATAAAAGTGGATTTGAAAATCCCGACCAGTTATAGAAATTGGATTTGAAAATCCTGACCAGTTATGACACTAGATTTGGAAATCACGACCAGTTATAGAAACTGGATTTGAAAATCCCGACCAGTTATAGAAACTGGATTTGAAAATCCCGACCAGTTATAGAAACTGGATTTGAAAATCCCGACCAGTTATAGAAACTGGATTTGAAAATCCCGACCAGTTATAGAAACTGGATTTGAAAATCCCGACCAGTTATAGAAACTAGATTTGAAAATCCCGACCAGTTATAAAACTGGATTTGAAAATCCCGACCAGTTACAAAAACTGGATTTGAAAATCCCGACCAGTTATAAAAACTGGATTTGAAAATCCCGACCAGTTATAAAAACTGGATTTGAAAATCCCGACCAGTTATAGAAACTGGATTTTAAATTCCAGACCAGTTATAACACTGAATTTGAAAATCCCGACCAGTTATAAAAACTGGATTTGAAAATCCCGACCAGTTATAGAAACTAGATTTGAAAATCCCGACAAGTTATAAAAACTAGATTTGAAAATCCCGACCAGTTATAGAAACTTGATTTGAAAATCCTGACCAGTTATAAAGCTGGATTTGAAAATCCCGACCAGTTATAGAAACTGGATTTGAAAATCCCGACCAGTTATAAAAACTGGATTTGAAAATCCCGACTAGTTATAAAAACTGGATTTGAAAATCCTGACCAGTTATAGAAACTGAATTTGAAAATCCTGACCAGTTATAAAAACTGGATTTGAAAATCCTGACCAGTTATAGAAACTGAATTTGAAAATCCCGACCAGTTATAAACACTGGATTTGAAAGTCCCGACCAGTTATAAAACTGGATTTGAAAATCGCGAGGAGTTATAGAAACTGAATTTGAAAATCCTGATCAGTTATAACACTGGATTTGAAAATCCCGACTAATTACAAAAAAATATTTGAAAATCCCGACGAGTTATAGAGAATGGATTTGAAAATCCCGACCAGTTATAAAACTGGATTTGAAAATCCCGACCAGTTATAAAACTGGATTTGAAAATCCCGACGAGTTATAGAAGCTAAATTTGAAAATCCTGATCAGTTATAACACTGGATTTGAAAATCCCGACCAATTATAAAACTAGATTTGAAAATACTGACTAGTTATAGAATATGGATTTGAAAATCCCGACCAGTTATAAAAGCTGGATTTCAAAATCCCGACCAGTTATAGAAACTGGATTTGAAAATCCCGACCAGTTATAGAAACTGGATTTGAAAATCCCGACCAGTTATAACACTGAATTTGAAAATCCCGACCAGTTATAAAAACTGTATTTGAAAATCCCGACCAGTTATAAAAAGTGAATTTGCAAATCCTGACCAGTCATAGAAACTGATTTTGAAAATCCTGACCAGTTATAAAAACTGGATTTGAAAATCCTGACCAGTTATAAAAACTGGATTTGAAAATCCTGACCAGTTATAGAAAATGAATTTGAAAATCCCGACCAGTTATAAACACTGGATTTGAAAATCCTGACCAGTTATAAAACTGGATTTGAAAATCCCTACGAGTTATAGAAACTGAATTTGAAAATCATGATCAGTTATAACACTGGATTTGAAAATCCCGACCAATTATAAAACTAGATTTGAAAATCCCGACCAGTTATAGAAAATGGATTTGAAAATCCCGACCAGTTATAAAACTGGATTTGAAAATCCCGACCAGTTATAAAACTGGATTTAAAAATCCTGACCAGTTATAGAAACTGGATTTGAAAATCCCGACCAGTTATAAAACTGGATTTGAAAATCCTGACCAGTTATAGAAAATGGATTTGAAAATCTCGACCAGTTATAAAACTGGATTTGAAAATCCCGACCAGTTATAAAACTGGATTTAAAAATCCTGACCAGTTATAGAAACTGGATTTGAAAATCCTGACCACTTATAAAACTGGATTTGAAAATCCCGACCAGTTATAGAAACTGGATTTAAAAATTCCGACCAGTTATGACACTAGATTTGAAAATCCCGACCAGTTATAACACTGAATTTGAAAATCCCAACCAGTTATAAAAACTGGATTTGAAAATCCCGACTAGTTATAAAAACTGGATTTGAAAATCCTGACCAGTTATAGAAACTGAATTTGAAAATCCTGACCAGTTATAAAAACTGGATTTGAAAATCCTGACCAGTTATAGAAACTGAATTTGAAAATCCCGACCAGTTATAAACACTGGATTTGAAAATCCCGACCAGTTATAAAACTGGATTTGAAA
>NC_143258.1:70751188-70867767 GCF_984573655.1 Nuphar pumila
CGGGATTTTCAAATCAAGTTTCTATAACTGGTCTGTATTTTGAAATCCAGTTTATATAACTGGTCGGGATTTTCAAATCCAGTTTTTATAACTGGTCGGGATTTTCAAATCCAGTTTCTATAACTGGTCGGGATTTTCAAATCAAGTTTCTATAACTGGTCGGTATTTTGAAAGCCAGTTTCTATAACTGGTCGGGATTTTCAAATCCAGTTTTTATAACTGGTCGGGATTTTCAAATCCAGTTTCTATAACTGGTCAGGATTTTCAAATCCAGTTTTATAACTGGTCGGGATTTTCAAATCTAGTTTCTATAACTGGTCGGGATTTTCAAATCCAGTTTCTATAACTGGTCGGGATTTTCAAATCCAGTTTCTATATCTGGTCGGGATTTTCAAATCTAGTTTTTATAACTGGTCGGGATTTTCAAATCCAGTTTTTGTAACTAGTCGGAATTTTCAAAATTCAGTTTTTACAACTGGTCGGGATTTTCAAATCCAGTTTCTATAACTGGTCGGGATTTTCAAATCCAATTTTTATAACTGGTCGGGATTTTCAAATCCAGTTTCTATAACTGGTCGTCATTTCCAAATCTAGTGTCATAACTGGTCGGGATTTTCAAATCCAATTTCTATAACTGGTCGGGATTTTCAAATCCAGTTTTATAACTGGTCAGGATTTTCAAATGCAGTTTCTATAACTGGTCGGGATTTTTAAATCTAGTTTTATAACTGGTTGGGATTTTCAAATCCAGATTTATAACTGGTCGGGATTTTCAAATCCAGTTTCTATAACAGATCCCGATTTTCAAATTTAGTTTTATAATTGGTCGGGATTTTCAAATCTAGTGTTATAACTGATCAGGATTTTCAAATCCAGTTTCTATAACTGGTCGGGATTTTCAAATCCAGTTTTTATAACTGGTCGGGATTTTCAAATCTAGTTTCTATAACTGGTGAGGATTTTCAAATCAAGTTTCTATAACTGGTCGGGATCTTCAAATCCAGTTTCTATAACTAGTTTTTATAATTGGTCGGGATTTTCAAATCCAGTGTTATAACTGATCAGGATTTTCAAATTCAGTTTCTATAACTCGTCGGGATTTTCAAATCCAGTTTTATAAATGGTCGGGATTTTCAAATCCATTTTCTATAACTGGTCGGGATTTTCAAATCCAGTTTTATAACTGGTCGGGATTTTCAAATCCATTTTCTATAACTGGTCGGGATTTTCAAATCTAGTTTTATAATTGGTCGGGATTTTCAAATCCGGTGTTATAACTGATCAGGATTTTCATATTCAGTTTCTATAACTCGTCGGGATTTTCAAATCCAGTTTTATAACTGGTCGGGATTTTCAAATCCAGTTTTTATAACAAGTCGGGATTTTCAAATTCAGTTTCTATAACTGGTCAGGATTTTCAAATCCAGTTTCTATAACTGGTCGGGATTTTCAAATTCAGTTTTTATAACTGGTCGGGATTTTCAAATTCAGTGTTATAACTGGTCGGGATTTTCAACTCCTGTTTCTATAACTGGTCGGGATTTTGAAATCCAGTTTCTATAACTGGTTGGGATTTTCAAATCCAGTTTTTATAACTTGTCGGGATTTTCAAATCCAGTTTCTATAACTGGTCGGGATTTTCAAATCCAGTTTTATAACTGGTCGGGATTTTTAAATCTATTTTTTATAACTGGTCGGGATTTTCAAATCTAGTTTTATAATTAGTCGGGATTTTCAAATCCAGTGTTATGACTGATCAGGATTTTCAAATCCAGTTTTTGTAACTGGTCGGGATTTTCAAAATTCAGTTTTTACAACTGGTCGGGATTTTCAAATCCAATTTCTATAACTGGTCGTGATTTCAAAATCTAGTGTCATAACTGGTCGGGATTTTTAAATCCAATTTCTATAACTGGTCGGGATTTTCAAATCCAGTTTTATAACTGGTGAGGATTTTCAAATGCAGTTTCTATAACTGGTCGGGATTTTTAAATCTAGTTTTATAATTGGTTGGGATTTTCAAATCCAGATTTATAACTAGTCGGGATTTTAAAATCCAGTTTCTATAACAGGTCCCGATTTTCAAATCTAGTTTTATAATTGGTCGGGATTTTCAAATCCAGTGTTATAACTGATCAGGATTTTCAAATCCAGTTTCTATAACTGGTCGGGATTTTCAAATCTAATTTTATAACTGGTCGAGATTTTAAAATGCAGTTTTTATAACTGGTCGGGATTTTCAAATCCAGTTTCTATAACTGGTCAGGATTTTCAAATCCAGTTTCTATAACTGGTCGGGATTTTCAAATCCAGTTTTATAACTGGTCGGGATTTTCAAATCCATTTTCTATAACTGGTCGGGATTTTCAAATATAGTTTTATAATTGGTCGGGATTTTCAAATCCAGTGTTATAACTTATCACGATTTTCAAATCCAGTTTCTATAACTGGTCGGGATTTTCAAATCCAGTTTTATAACTGGTCGGGATTTTCAAATCCAGTTTTTATAACCGGTCGGGATTTTCAAATTCAGTGTTATAACTGGTCGGGATTTTCAAATCCAGTTTCTATAACTGGTCGGGATTTTGAAATCCAGTTTCTATAACTGGTCGGGATTTTCAATTCCAGATTTTATAACTGGTCGGGATTTTCAAATCCAGTTTCTATAACTGGTCGGGATTTTCAAATCTAGTTTCTATAACTGGTCGAGATTTTCAAATCCAGTTTCTATAACTGATCGGGATTTTCAAATCCAGTTTCTATAACTGGTCGGGATTTTCAACTCCATTTTTTATAACTGGTCGGGATTTTCAAATCCAGTTTTTATAACCGGTCGGGATTTTCAAATTCAGTGTTATAACTGGTCGGGATTTTCAAATCCAGTTTCTATAACTGGTCGAGATTTTCAAATCAAGTATCTATAACAGGTCAGGATTTTCAAATCTAGTGTCATAACTGGTCGGGATTTTTAAATCCAGTTTCTATAACTGGTCGGGATTTTCAAATCCAGTTTTATAACTGGTCAGGATTTTAAAATTCAGTTTCTATAACTGGTCGGGATTTTCAAATCCAGTTTCTATAACTGGTCGGGATTTTTAAATCCAGTTTTATAACTGGTTGGGATTTTCAAATCCAGTTTTATAACTGGTCGGGATTTTCAAATCCATTTTCTATAACTGGTCGGGATTTTCAAATCTAGTTTTATAATTGGTCGGGATTTTCAAATCCAGTGTTATAGCTGATCAGGATTTTCAAATTCAGTTTCTATAACTCGTCGGGATTTTCAAATCCAGTTTTATAACTGGTCGGGATTTTCAAATCCAGTTTTTATAACTGGTCGGGATTTTCAAATTCAGTTTCTATAACTGGTCAGGATTTTAAAATCCAGTCTCTATAACTGGTCGGGATTTTCAAATCCAGTTTTTATAATTGGTCGTGATTTTCAAATTCAGTGTTATAACTCGTCGGGATTTTCAACTCCAGTTTCTATAACTGGTCGGGATTTTGAAATCCAGTTTCTATAACTGGTTGGGATTTTCAAATTCAGTTTTTATAACTGGTCGGAATTTTCAAATCCAGTTTCTATAACTGGTCGGAATTTTGAAATCCAGTTTCTATAACTGGTCGGGATTTTCAAATCCAGTGTTATAACTGATCAGGATTTTCAAATCCAGTTTCTATAACTGGTCGGGATTTTCAAATCCAGTTTTATAACTGGTCGGGATTTTCAAATCCAGTTTTTATAACTGGTCGGGATTTTTAAATCCAGTTTCTATAACTGGTCAGGATTTTCAAATCTAGTTTCTATAACTGGTCGGGATTTTCAAATCCAGTTTTTATAACTGGTCGGGATTTTCAAATCCAGTTTTTATAACTGGTCGGGATTTTCAAATCCAGTTTTATAACTGGTCGGGATTTTCAAATCCAGTTTTTATAACTGGTCGGGATTTTCAAATTCAGTGTTATAACTCGTCGGGATTTTCAACTCCAGTTTCTATAACTGGTCGGGATTTTGAAATCCAGTTTCTATAACTGGTTGGGATTTTCAAATTCAGTTTTTATAACTGGTCGGGATTTTCAAATCCAGTTTTTATAACTGGTCGGGATTTTCAAATCCAGTTTAAAAACTGGTCGGGATTTTCAAATCTAGTTTCTATAACTGGTCGATATTTTCAAATCCAGTTTATATAACTGGTCGGGATTTTCAAATCCAGTTTCTATAACTGGTCGGGATTTTCAAATCTAGTTTTTATAACTGGTCGGGATTTTCAAATCCAGTTTCTATAACTGGTCAGGTTTTTCAAATCTAGTTTCTATAACTGGTCAGGATTTTAAAATCCAGTTTCTATAACTGGTCGGGATTTTCAAATCCAGTTTCTATATCTGGTAGGGATTTTCAAATTAAGTTTTTATAACAGGTCGGGATTTTCAAATCCAGTTTCTATAACTGGTAGGGATTTTCAAATCTAGTGTCATAACTGGTCGGGATTTTCAAATCCAGTTTCTATAACTGGTTGGGATTTTCAAATCCAGTTTTATAACTGGTCAGAATTTTCAAATCCAGTTTCTATAACTAGTCGGGATTTTCAAATCCAGTTTTATAACTGGTCGGGATTTTCAAATCCAGTTTCTATAACTGGACGGGATTTTTAAATCTAGTTTTATAACTGGTTGGGATTTTCAAATCCAGTTTTATAACTGGTCTGGATTTTCAAATGCAGTTTCTATAACTGGTCGAGATTTTCAAATCCAGATTTATAATTGGTCGGGATTTTCAAATCTAGTGTTATAACTGATCAGGATTTTCAAATCTAGTTTCTATAACTGGTCAGGATTTTCAAATGCAGTTTTATAACTGGTCGGGATTTTCAAATCTAGTTTTTGTAACTGGTCGAGATTTTCAAAATTCAGCTTTTACAACTGGTCGGGATTTTCAAATCCAGTTTCTATAACTGGTTGGGATTTTCAAATCCAGTTTCTATCACTGGTCGGGATTTTCAAATTCAGTTTCTATAACTGGTCGGGATTTTAAAATCTAGTGTCATAACTTGTTGGGATTTTCAAATCCAATTTCTATAACTGGTCGGGATTTTCAAATTCAGTTTTATAACTGGTCAGGATTTTGAAATCGAGTTTCTATAACTGGTCGGGATTTTCAAATCCAGTTTTATAACTAGTCGGGATTTTCAAATCCAATTTCTATAACTGGTCGGGATTTTTAAATCTAGTTTTTTAACTGGTTGGGATTTTCAAATCCAGATTTATAATTGGTCGGGATTTTCAAATCCAGTTTCTATAACAGGTGAGGATTTTCTAATCTAGTTTTATAATTGGTCGAGATTTTCAAATCCAGTGTTATAACTGATCAGGATTTTCAAATCCAGTTTCTATAACTGGTCGGGATTTTCAAATCTAGTTTTATAACTGGTCGGGATTTTCAAATCTAGTTTTATAACTGGTCAGGGTTTTCAAATCAAGTTTCTATAACTGGTCGGGATTTTCAATTCCAGTTTTTATAACCGGTCGGGATTTTCAAATTCAGTGTTATAACTGGTCGGGATTTTCAAATCTAGTTTTTATAACTTGTCGGGATTTTCAAATCCAGTTTCTATAACTGGTCAGGATTTTCAAATCCAGTTTCTATAATTGGTCGGGATTTTAAAATCCAGTTTCTATAACTGGTCGGGATTTTCAAATCCAGTTTCTATAACTGGTCGGGATTTTCAAATCCAGTTTTTATAACTAGTCGGGATTTTCAAAACCAGTTTCTATAACTGGTCGGGATTTTCAAATCTAGTGTCATAACTGGTCGGGATTTTCAAATCCAGTTTTATAACTGGTCGGGATTTTCAAATCCATTTGCTATAACTAGTCGGGATTTTCAAATCTAGTTTTGTAATTGGTCGGGATTTTCAAATCCAGTGTTATAACTGATCAGGATTTTCAAATTTAGTTTCTATAACTCGTCGGGATTTTCAAATCCAGTTTTATAACTGGTCGGGATTTTCAAATCCAGTTTTCATAACTGGTATGGATTTTCAAATTCAGTTTCTATAACTGGTCAGGATTTTCAAATCCAGTTTCTAGAACTGGTCGGGATTTTTAAATCCAGTTTTTATAACTGGTCGGGATTTTCAAATTCAGTGTTATAACTGGTCGGGATTTTCAAATCCAGTTTCTATAACTGGTCGGGATTTTCAAATCCAGTTTCGATAACTGGTCGGTATTTTGAAATCCAGTTTCTATAACTGGTCGGGATTTTCAAATCCAGTTTTTATAACTGGTCGGGATTTTCAAATCCAGTTTTATAACTGGTCGGGATTTTTAAATCCAGTTTCTATAACTGTTCGGGATTTTCAAATACAGTTTTATAACTGGTCGGGATTTTCAAATCTAGTTTCTATAACTGGTCGGGATTTTCAAATCCAGTTTCTATAACTGGTCGGGATTTTCAAATCCAGTTTCTATAACTGGTCGGGATTTTCAAATCCAGTTTCTATAACTGGTCGTGATTTCCAAATCTAGTGTCATAACTCGTCAGGATTTTCAAATCCAATTTCTATAACTGGTCGGGATTTTCAAATCCAGTTTTATAACTGGTCAGGATTTTCAAATGCAGTTTCTATAACTGGTCGGGATTTTTAAATCTAGTTTTATAACTGGTTGGGATTTTCAAATTCAGATTTATAACTGGTCGGGATTTTCAAATCCAGTTTCTATAAGAGGTCCCGATTTTCAAATCTAGTTTTATAATTGGTCGGGATTTTCAAATCCAGTGTTATAACTGATTAGGATTTTCAAATCCAGTTTCTATAACTGGTCGGGATTTTCAAATCCAGTTTATATAACTGGTCGGGATTTTCAAATCCAGTTTCTATAACCGGTCGGGATTTTCAAATCTAGTTTTTATAACTGGTCGGGATTTTCAAATCCAGTTTTTATAACTGGTCAGGATTTTCAAATCTAGTTTCTATAACTGGTCGGGATTTTAAAATCCAGTTTCTATAACTGGTCGGGATTTTCAAATCCAGTTTCTATATCTGGTAGGGATTTTCAAATTAAGTTTTTATAACAAGACGGGATTTTCAAATCCAGTTTCTATAACTAGGTCGGGATTTTCAAATCTAGTGTCATAACTGGTCGGGATTTTCGAATCCAGTTTCTATAACTGGTTGGGATTTTCAAATCCAGTTTTATAACTGGTCAGAATTTTCAAATCCAGTTTCTATAACTGGTCGGGATTTTCAAATCCAGTTTTATAACTGGTCGGGATTTTCAAATCCAGTTTCTATAACTGGTCGGGATTTTTAAATCTAGTTTTATAACTGGTTAGGATTTTCAAATCCAGTTTTATAACTGGTCGGGATTTTCAAATGCAGTTTCTATAACTGGTCGAGATTTTCAAATCCAGATTTATAATTGGTCGGGATTTTCAAATCTAGTGTTATAACTGATCAGGATTTTCAAATCTAGTTTCTATAACTGGTCAGGATTTTCAAATCCAGTTTTATAACTGGTCGGGATTTTCAAATTCAGTTTTTATAACTGGTCGGGATTTTCAAATCCAGTTTCTATAACTGGTCAGAATTTTCAAATCAAGTTTCTATAACTGGTCAGAATTTTCAAATCCAGTTTTTATAACCGGTCGGGATTTTCAAATCTAGTTTCTATAACTGGTCGGGATTTTGAAATCTAGTTTCTATAACTGATCGGGATTTTCAATTGCAGATTTTATAACTGGTAGGGATTTTCAAATCCAGTTTCTATAACTGATATGGATTTTCAAATCCAGTTTCTATAACTGGTCGGGATTTTGAAATCCACTTTCTATAACTGGTCGGGATTTTCAAATACAGTTTCTATAACTGGTTGAGATTTTCAAATCCGGTTTCTATAACTGGTCGGGATTTGCAACTCCAGTTTTTATAACTCGTCGGGATTTTCAAATCCAGTATCTATAACTGGTCGGAATTTTCAAATCTAGTGTCATAACTGGTCGGAATTTTTAAATCCAGTTTCTATAACTGGTCGGGATTTTCAAATCCAGTTTCTATAACTGGTCGTGATTTTTAAATCCAGTTTCTATAACTGGTCGGGATTTTGAAATCTAGTTTCTATAACTGGTCGGGATTTTCAAATACAGTTTCTATAACTGGTCGAGATTTTCAAATCCAGTTTCTATAAATGGTCTGGATTTTCAACTCCAGTTTTTATAACTGGTCGGGATTTTCAAATCCAGTATCTATAACTGGTCAGAATTTTTAAATCTAGTGTCATAACTAGTCAGAATTTTTAAATCCAGTTTCTATAACTGGTCGGGATTTTCAAATCCAGTTTTATAACTGGTCAGGATTTTCAAATCCAGTTTCTATAACTGGTCAGGATTTTCAAATCCAGTTTTATAACTGGTCGGGATTTTCAAATCCAGTTTCTATAACTGGTCGGGATTTTTAAATCCAGTTTTATAATTGGTCGGGATTTTCAAATCCAGTTTTATAACTAGTCGGGATTTTCAAATCCAGTTTCTATAACTGGTCGGGATTTTCAAATCCAATTTTATAATTGGTCGGAATTTTCAAATCTAGTGTTATAACTGATCATGATTTTCAAATCCAGTTTCTATAAATGGTCGGGATTTTCAAATTCAGTTTCTATAACTAGTCAGGATTTTCAAATCCAGTTTCTATAACTGGTCGGGATTTTCAAATCCAGTTTTTATAACTGGTCAGGATTTTCAAATTCAGTGTTATAACTGGTCGGGATTTTCAAATCCAGTTTCTATAACTGGTCGGGATTTTCAAATCCAGTTTCTATAACTGGTCGGTATTTTGAAATCCAGTTTCTATAAGTTGTCGGGATTTTCAAATCCAGTTTTTATAACTGGTCGGGATTTTCAAATCCAGTTTCTATAACTGGTCGGGATTTTCAAATCCAGTTTTATAACTAGTCAGGATTTTCAAATCTAGTTTCTATAACTGGTAGGGATTTTCAAATCCAGTTTCTATAACTGGTCGGGATTTTCAAATTCAGTGTTATAACTAGTCGGGATTTTCAACTCCAGTTTCTATAACTGGTCGGGATTTTAAAATCCAGTTTCTATAACTGGTTGGGATTTTCAAATCCAGTTTTTATAACTGGTCGGGATTTTCAAATCCAGTTTTATAACTGGTCGGGATTTTCAAATCTAGTTTCTATAACTGGTCGATATTTTCAAATCTAGTTTCTATAACTGGTCGGGATTTTCAAATCCAGTTTCTATAACTGGTCGGGATTTTCAAATCTAGTTTTTATAACTTGTCGGGATTTTCAAATCTAGTTTCTATAACTGGTCAGGATTTTCAAATCCAGTTTCTATAATTGGTCGGGATTTTAAAATCCAGTTTCTATAACTAGTCGGGATTTTCAAATCCAGTTTCTATAACTGGTCGGGATTTTCAAATCCAATTTTATAACTGGTCGGGATTTTCAAATCCAGTTTCTATAACTGGTCGGGATTTTCAAATCTAGTGTCATAACTGGTCGGAATTTTCAAATCCAGTTTTATAACTGGTCGGGATTTTCAAATCCATTTGCTATAACTGGTCGGGATTTTCAAATCTAGTTTTATAATTGGTCGGGATTTTCAAATCCAGTGTTATAACTGATGAGGATTTTCAAATTTAGTTTCTATAACTCGTCGGGATTTTCAAATCCAGTTTTTATAACTGGTCGGGATTTTCAAATTCAGTGTTATAACTGGTCGGGATTTTCAAATCCAGTTTCTATAACTGGTCGGGATTTTCAAATCCAATTTCTATAACTGGTCGGGATTTTCAAATCTAGTTTTTATAACTGGTCGGGATTTTCAAATCTAGTTTTTATAACTGGTCGGGATTTTCAAATCCAGTTTCTATAACTGGTCGGGATTTTCAAATCCAGTTTTATAACTGGTCGGGATTTTCAAATCTAGTTTCTATAACTGGTCGGGATTTTCAAATCCAGTTTCTATAACTGGTCGGGATTTTCAAATCAAGTTTCTATAACTGGTCTGTATTTTGAAATCCAGTTTATATAACTGGTCGGGATTTTCAAATCCAGTTTTTATAACTGGTCGGGATTTTCAAATCCAGTTTCTATAACTGGTCGGGATTTTCAAATCAAGTTTCTATAACTGGTCGGTAATTTGAAAGCCAGTTTCTATAACTGGTCGGGATTTTCAAATCCAGTTTTTATAACTGGTCGGGATTTTCAAATCCAGTTTCTATAACTGGTCAGGATTTTCAAATCCAGTTTTATAACTGGTCGGGATTTTCAAATCTAGTTTCTATAACTGGTCGGGATTTTCAAATCCAGTTTCTATAACTGGTCGGGATTTTCAAATCCAGTTTCTATATCTGGTCGGGATTTTCAAATCTAGTTTTTATAACTGGTCGGGTTTTTCAAATCCAGTTTTTGTAACTAGTCGGGATTTTCAAAATTCAGTTTTTACAACTGGTCGGGATTTTCAAATCCAGTTTCTATAACTGGTCGGGATTTTCAAATCCAATTTTTATAACTGGTCGGGATTTTCAAATCCAGTTTCTATAACTGGTCGTCATTTCCAAATCTAGTGTCATAACTGGTCGGGATTTTCAAATCCAATTTCTATAACTGGTCGGGATTTTCAAATCCAGTTTTATAACTGGTCAGGATTTTCAAATGCAGTTTCTATAACTGGTCGGGATTTTTAAATCTAGTTTTATAACTGGTTGGGATTTTCAAATCCAGATTTATAACTGGTCGGGATTTTCAAATCCAGTTTCTATAACAGATCCCGATTTTCAAATTTAGTTTTATAATTGGTCGGGATTTTCAAATCTAGTGTTATAACTGATCAGGATTTTCAAATCCAGTTTCTATAACTGGTCGGGATTTTCAAATCCAGTTTTTATAACTGGTCGGGATTTTCAAATCTAGTTTCTATAACTGGTGAGGATTTTCAAATCAAGTTTCTATAACTGGTCGGGATCTTCAAATCCAGTTTCTATAACTAGTTTTTATAATTGGTCGGGATTTTCAAATCCAGTGTTATAACTGATAAGGATTTTCAAATTCAGTTTCTATAACTCGTCGGGATTTTCAAATCCAGTTTTATAAATGGTCGGGATTTTCAAATCCATTTTCTATAACTGGTCGGGATTTTCAAATCCAGTTTTATAACTGGTCGGGATTTTCAAATCCATTTTCTATAACTGGTCGGGATTTTCAAATCTAGTTTTATAATTGGTCGGGATTTTCAAATCCGGTGTTATAACTGATCAGGATTTTCATATTCAGTTTCTATAACTCGTCGGGATTTTCAAATCCAGTTTTATAACTGGTCGGGATTTTCAAATCCAGTTTTTATAACTAGTCGGGATTTTCAAATTCAGTTTCTATAACTGGTCAGGATTTTCAAATCCAGTTTCTATAACTGGTCGGGATTTTCAAATTCAGTTTTTATAACTGGTCGGGATTTTCAAATTCAGTGTTATAACTGGTCGGGATTTTCAACTCCTGTTTCTATAACTGGTCGGGATTTTGAAATCCAGTTTCTATAACTGGTTGGGATTTTCAAATCCAGTTTTTATAACTTGTCGGGATTTTCAAATCCAGTTTCTATAACTGGTCGGGATTTTCAAATCCAGTTTTATAACTGGTGGGGATTTTTAAATCTATTTTCTATAACTGGTCGGGATTTTCAAATCTAGTTTTATAATTAGTCGGGATTTTCAAATCCAGTGTTATGACTGATCAGGATTTTCAAATCCAGTTTTTGTAACTGGTCGGGATTTTCAAAATTCAGTTTTTACAACTGGTCGGGATTTTCAAATCCAATTTCTATAACTGGTCGTGATTTCAAAATCTAGTGTCATAACTGGTCGGGATTTTTAAATCCAATTTCTATAACTGGTCGGGATTTTCAAATCCAGTTTTATAACTGGTGAGGATTTTCAAATGCAGTTTCTATAACTGGTCGGGATTTTTAAATCTAGTTTTATAACTGGTTGGGATTTTCAAATCCAGATTTATAACTAGTCGGGATTTTCAAATCCAGTTTCTATAACAGGTCCCGATTTTCAAATCTAGTTTTATAATTGGTCGGGATTTTCAAATCCAGTGTTATAACTGATCAGGATTTTCAAATCCAGTTTCTATAACTGGTCGGGATTTTCAAATCTAATTTTATAACTGGTCGAGATTTTAAAATGCAGTTTTTATAACTGGTCGGGATTTTCAAATCCAGTTTCTATAACTGGTCAGGATTTTCAAACCCAGTTTCTATAACTGGTCGGGATTTTCAAATCCAGTTTTATAACTAGTCGGGATTTTCAAATCCATTTTCTATAACTGGTCGGGATTTTCAAATATAGTTTTATAATTGGTCGGGATTTTCAAATCCAGTGTTATAACTGATCACGATTTTCAAATCCAGTTTCTATAACTGGTCGGGATTTTCAAATCCAGTTTTATAACTGGTCGGGATTTTCAAATCCAGTTTTTATAACCGGTCGGGATTTTCAAATTCAGTGTTATAACTGGTCGGGATTTTCAAATCCAGTTTCTATAACTGGTCGGGATTTTGAAATCTAGTTTCTATAACTGGTCGGGATTTTCAATTCCAGATTTTATAACTGGTCGGGATTTTCAAATCCAGTTTCTATAACTGGTCGGGATTTTCAAATCTAGTTTCTATAACTGGTCGAGATTTTCAAATCCAGTTTCTATAACTGATCGGGATTTTCAAATCCAGTTTCTATAACTGGTCGGGATTTTCAACTCCATTTTTTATAACTGGTCGGGATTTTCAAATCCAGTTTTTATAACCGGTCGGGATTTTCAAATTCAGTGTTATAACTGGTCGGGATTTTCAAATCCAGTTTCTATAACTGGTCGGGATTTTCAAATCAAGTATCTATAACAGGTCAGGATTTTCAAATCTAGTGTCATAACTGGTCGGGATTTTTAAATCCAGTTTCTATAACTGGTCGGGATTTTCAAATCCAGTTTTATAACTGGTCAGGATTTTAAAATTCAGTTTCTATAACTGGTCGGGATTTTCAAATCCAGTTTCTATAACTGGTCGGGATTTTTAAATCCAGTTTTATAACTGGTCGGGATTTTCAAATCCATTTTCTATAACTGGTCGGGATTTTCAAATCTAGTTTTATAATTGGTCGGGATCTTCAAATCCAGTGTTATAGCTGATCAGGATTTTCAAATTCAGTTTCTATAACTCGTCGGGATTTTCAAATCCAGTTTTATAACTGGTCGGGATTTTCAAATCCAGTTTTTATAACTGGTCGGGATTTTCAAATTCAGTTTCTATAACTGGTCAGGATTTTAAAATCCAGTCTCTATAACTGGTTGGGATTTTCAAATCCAGTTTTATAACTGGTCGGGATTTTCAAATCCATTTTCTATAACTGGTCGGGATTTTCAAATCTAGTTTTATAATTGGTCGGGATTTTCAAATCCAGTGTTATAGCTGATCAGGATTTTCAAATTCAGTTTCTATAACTCGTCGGGATTTTCAAATCCAGTTTTATAACTGGTCGGGATTTTCAAATCCAGTTTTTATAACTGGTCGGGATTTTCAAATTCAGTTTCTATAACTGGTCAGGATTTTAAAATCCAGTCTCTATAACTGGTCGGGATTTTCAAATCCAGTTTTTATAACTGGTCGGGATTTTCAAATTCAGTTTCTATAACTGGTCGGGATTTTCAAATCAAGTTTCTATAACTGGTCGGTATTTTGAAAGCCAGTTTCTATAACTGGTCGGGATTTTCAAATCCAGTGTTATAACTCATCAGGATTTTCAAATTCAGCTTCTATAACTCGTCGGGATTTTCAAAACCAGTTTTATAACTGGTCGGGATTTTCAAATCCAGTTTTATAACTGGTCGGGATTTTCAAATCCATTTTCTATAACTGGTCGGGATTTTCAAATCTAGTTTTATAACTGGTCGGGATTTTCAAATCTAGTTTTATAACTGGTCAGGGTTTTCAAATCAAGTTTCTATAACTGGTCGGGATTTTCATTTCCAGTTTCTATAAATGGTCGGGATTTTCAAATCTAGTTTTTATAACTGGTCGGGATTTTCAAATCCAGTTTTTGTAACTGGTCGTGATTTTCAAAATTCAGTTTTTACAACTGGTCGGGATTTTCAAATCCAGTTTCTATAACTGGTCGGGATTTTCAAATCCAGTTTCTATAACTGGTCGGGATTTTCAAATCCAGTTTCTATAACTGGTCGTGATTTTCAAATCTAGTGTCATAACTGGTCGGGATTTTCAAATCCAATTTCTATAACTGGTCGGGATTTTCAAATCCAGTTTTATAACTAGTCAGGATTTTCAAATGCAGTTTCTATAACTGGTCGGGATTTTTAAATCCAGATTTATAACTGGTCGGGATTTTCAAATCCAGTTTCTATAACAGGTCCGGATTTTCAAATCTTGTTTTATAATTGGTCGGGATTTTCAAATCCAGTGTTATAACTGATCAGGATTTTCAAATTCAGTTTCTATAACTCCTCGCGATTTTCAAATCCAGTTTTATAACTGGTCGGGATTTTCAAATCCAGTGTTTTTAACTGGTCGAAATTTTCAAATTCAGTTTCTATAACTGGTCAGGATTTTCAAATCCAGTTTTTATAACTGGTCAGGAATTTCAAATTCAGTTTCTATAACTGGTCAGGATTTTCAAATCCAGTTTTTATAACTAGTCGGGATTTTCAAATCTAGTTTTTATAACTGGTCGGGATTTTCAAATTCAGTGTTATAACTGGTCGGGATTTTCAAATCCAGTTTCTATAACTGGTCGGGATTTTCAAATCCAGTTTTATAACTGGTCGGGATTTTCAAATCCATTTTCTATAACTGGTCGGGATTTTCAAATCTAGTTTTATAATTGGTCGGGATTTTCAAATCCAGTGTTATAACTGATCAGGATTTTCAAATCCAGTATCTATAACTGGTCGGGATTTTCAAATCCAGTTTTATAACTGGTCGGGATTTTCAAATCCAGTTTTTATAACCGGTCGGGATTTTCAAATTCAGTGTTATAACTGGTCGGGATTTTCAAATCCAGTTTCTATAACTGGTCGGGATTTTGAAATCCAGTTTCTATAACTGGTCGGGATTTTCAAATCCAGTGTTATAACTGATCAGGATTTTCAAATCCAGTTTCTATAACTGGTCGGAATTTTCAAATCCAGTTTTATAACTGGTCGGGATTTTCAAATCCAGTTTTTATAACTGGTCGGGATTTTCAAATCCAGTTTCTATAACTGGTCAGGATTTTCAAATCAAGTTTCTATAACTGGTCGGGATTTTTAAATCCAGTTTTTATAACTGGTCGGGATTTTCAAATCTAGTTTCTATAACTGGTCGGGATTTTCAAATCCAATTTTTATAACTGGTCGGTATTTTCAAATTCAGTGTTATAACTGGTCGGGATTTTCAAATTCAGTGTTATAACTGGTCGGAATTTTCAAATCCAGTTTCTATAACTGGTCGGGATTTTCAAATCCAGTTTTTATAACTGGTCGGGATTTTCAAATCCAGTTTTTATAACTAGTCGGGATTTTCAAATCCAGTTTCTATAACTGGTCGGGATTTTCAAATCCAGTTTTATAACTGGTCGAGATTTTCAAATCTAGTTTCTATAACTGGTCGGGATTTTCAAATCCAGTTTCTATAACTGGTCGGGATTTTCAAATCCAGTTTCTATAACTGGTCGGGATTTTCAAATCCAGTTTCTATAACTGGTTGGGATTTTCAAATCCAGTTTCTATAACTGGTCGGGATTTTCAAATCTAGTTTCTATAACTAGTCGTGATTTCCAAATCTAGTGTCATAACTGGTCAGGATTTTCAAATCCAATTTCTATAACTGGTCGGGATTTTCAAATCCAGTTTTATAACTGGTCAGGATTTTCAAATGCAGTTTCTATAACTGGTCGGGATTTTTAAATCTAGTTTTATAACTGGTTGGGATTTTCAAATCCAGATTTATAACTGGTCAGGATTTTCAAATCCAGTTTTTATAAGAGGTCCCGATTTTCAAATCTAGTTTTATAACTGATCGAGATTTTTAAATTCAGCGTTATAACTGATCAGGATTTTCAAATCCAGGTTCTATAACTGGTCGGGATTTTCAAATCCAGTTTTATAATTTGTCGGGATTTTCAAATCCAGTTTTTATAACTGGTCGGGATTTTCAAATCCAGTTTCTATAACTGGTCAGGATTTTCAAATCAAGTTTCTATAACTGGTCGGGATTTTCAAATCCAGTTTTTATAACCGGTCGGGATTTTCAAATTCAGTGTTATAACTGGTCGGGATTTTCAAATCCAGTTTCTATAACTGGTCGGGATTTTCAAATCCAGTTTCTATAACTGGTCGGGATTTTCAAATCCAGTTTCTATAAATGGTCGGGAGTTTCAATTCTAGATTTTATAACTGGTCTGGATTTTCAAATCCAGTTTTTATAACTGGTCGGGATTTTCAAATCCAGTTTTATAACTGGTCGGGATTTTCAAATCTAGTTTCATAACTGGTCGGAATTTTTAAATCCAGTTTCTATAACTGGTCGGGATTTTCAAATTCAGTTTTATAGTTGGTCGGGATTTTCAAATCCAGTGTTATAACTGATCACGATTTTCAAATCCAGTATCTATAACTGGTCGGGATTTTCAAATCCAGTTTTATAACTAGTCGGGATTTTCAAATCCAGTTTTTATAACCGGTCGGGATTTTCAAATTCAGTGTTATAACTGGTCGGGATTTTCAAATCCAGTTTCTATAACTGGTCGGGATTTTGAAATCCAGTTTCTATAACTGGTCGGGATTTTCAAATCCAGTGTTATAACTGATCAGGATTTTCAAATCCAGTTTTTACAACTGGTCGGGATTTTCAAATCCAGTTTCTATAACTGGTCGGGATTTTCAAATCCAGTTTCTATAACTGGTCGGGATTTTCAAATCCAGTTTCTATAACTGGTCGTGATTTCCAAATCTAGTGTCATAACTGATCGTGATTTTCAAATCAAATTTCTATAACTGGTCGGGATTTTCAAATCCAGTTTTATAACTGGTCAGGATTTTCAAATGCAGTTTCTATAACTGGTCGGGATTTTTAAATCTAGTTTTATAACTGGTTGGAATTTTCAAATCCAGATTTATAACTGGTCGGGATTTTCAAATCCAGTTTCTATAACAGGTCCCGATTTTCAAATCTAGTTTTATAATTGGTCGGAATTTTCAAATCCAGTGTTATAACTGATCAGGATTTTCAAATCCAGTTTCTATAACTGTTCGCGATTTTCAAAATCCAGTTTTATAACTGGTCGGGATTTTCAAATCCAGTTTTTATAACTTGTCGGGATTTTCAAATCCAGTTTCTATAACTGGTCAGGATTTTCAAATCAAGTTTCTATAACTGGTCGGGATTTTCAAATCCAGTTTTTATAACCGGTCATGATTTTCAAATTCAGTGTTATAACTGGTCGGGATTTTCAAATCCAGTTTCTATAACTGGTCGGGATTTTCAAATTCTGTGTTATAACTGGTCGGGATTTTCAAATCCAGTTTCTATAACTGGTCGGGATTTTCAAATCCAGTTTCTATAACTGGTCGGGATTTTAAAATCCAGTTTCTATAACTGGTCGGGATTTTCAATTCCAGATTTTATAACTGGTCGGGATTTTCAAATCCAGTTTCTATAACTGGTCGGGATTTTCAAATCCAGTTTCTATAACTGGTCGAAATTTTCAATTCCAGTTTGTATAACTGGACGGGATTTTCAGTTTCAGTTTTTATAACTAGTCGGGATTTTCAACTCTAGTTTTTATAACTGGTCAGGATTTTCAAATCAAGTATCTATAACATGTTGGGATTTTCAAATCTAGTGTCATAACTGGTCGGAATTTTTAAATCCAGTTTCTATAACTGGTCGGGATTTTCAAATCCAGTTTTATAAGTGGTCAGGATTTTCAAATCCAGTTTCTATAACTGGTCAGGATTTTTAAATCCAGTTTTATAACTGGTCGGGATTTTCAAATCCAGTTTTATAACTGGTTGGGATTTTCAAATCCATTTTCTATAACTGGTCAGGATTTTCAAATCCAGTTTTATAACTGGTCGGGATTTTCAAATCCAGTTTCTATAACTGGTCGGGATTTTTAAATCCAGTTTTATAACTGGTCGGGATTTTCAAATCCAGTTTTATAACTGGTCGGGATTTTCAAATCCATTTTCTATAACTAGTCGGGATTTTCAAATCTAGTTTTATAATTGGTCGGGATTTTCAAATCCAGTGTTATAACTGATCATGATTTTCAAATTCAGTTTCTATAACTCGTCGGGATTTTCAAATCCAGTTTTATAACTGGTCAGGATTTTCAAATCCAGTGTTTATAACTGTTCGGGATTTTCAAATCCAGTTTCTATAACTGGTCAGGATTTTCAAATCCAGTTTTTATAACTGGTCAGGATTTTCAAATTCAGTTTCTATAACTGGTCAGGATTTTCAAATTCAGTTTTTATAACTGGTCGGGATTTTCAAATTCAGTTTTTATAACTGGTCGGGATTTTCAAATTCAGTGTTATAACTGGTCGGGATTTTCAAATCCAGTTTCTATAACTGGTCGGAATTTTCAAATCCAGTTTCTATAACTGGTCGGGATTTTCAAATCCAGTTTTTATAACTGGTCGGGATTTTCAAATCCAGTTTTTATAACTGGTCGGGATTTTCAAATCCATTTTCTATAACTTGTCAGGATTTTCAAATCTAGTTTTATAATTGGTCGGGATTTTCAAATCCAGTGTTATAACTGATCAGGATTTTCAAATTCAGCTTCTATAACTCGTCGGGATTTTCAAATCCAGTTTTATAACTAGTCGGGATTTTCAAATCCAGTTTTATAACTGGTCGGGATTTTCAAATCCATTTTCTATAACTGGTCGGGATTTTCAAATCCATTTTCTATAACTGGTCGGGATTTTCAAATCTTGTTTTATAACTGGTCGGGATTTTCAAATCCAGTGTTATAACTGATCAGGATTTTCAAATCCAGTTTCTATAACTGGTCGGGATTTTCAAATCCAGTTTTATAACTAGTCGGGATTTTCAAATCCAGTTTTTATAACCGGTCGGGATTTTCAAATTCAGTGTTATAACTGGTCGGGATTTTCAAATCCAGTTTCTATAACTGGTCGGGATTTTGAAATCCAGTTTCTATAACTGGTCGGGATTTTCAAATCCAGTGTTATAACTGATCAGGATTTTCAAATCCAGTTTCTATAACTGGTCGGGATTTTCAAATCCAGTTTTATAACTGGTCGGGATTTTCAACTCTAGTTTTTATAACTGGTCAGGATTTTCAAATCAAGTATCTATAACAGGTCGGGATTTTCAAATCTAGTGTCATAACTGGTCGGAATTTTTAAATCCAGTTTCTATAACTGGTCGGGATTTTCAAATCCAGTTTTATAAGTGGTCAGGATTTTCAAATCCAGTTTCTATAACTGGTCAGGATTTTTAAATCCAGTTTTATAACTGGTCGGGATTTTCAAATCCAGTTTTATAACTGGTTGGGATTTTCAAATCCATTTTCTATAACTGGTCAGGATTTTCAAATCCAGTTTTATAACTGGTCGGGATTTTCAAATCCAGTTTCTATAACTGGTCGGGATTTTCAAATCCAGTTTTATAACTGGTCGGGATTTTCAAATTCAGTTTCTATAACTGGTCGGGATTTTCAAAACCAGTTTCTATAACTGGTCGGGATTTTGAAATCCAGTTTCTATAACTGATCGGGATTTTCAATTCTAGATTTTATAACTGGTCTGGATTTTCAAATCCAGTTTCTATAACTGGTCGGGATTTTCAAATCCAGTTTTATAACTGGTCGGGATTTTCAAATCTAGTTTCTATAACTGGTCGGATTTTCAAATCCAGTTTCTATAACTGGTTGGGATTTTCAAATCCAGTTTCTATAACAGGTCGGGATTTTCAAATCTAGTTTTTATAACTGGTCGGAATTTTCAAATCCAGTTTTTGTAACTGGTCAGGATTTTCAAAATTCAGTTTTTACAACTGGTCGGGATTTTCAAATCCAGTTTCTATAACTGGTCGGGATTTTCAAATCCAGTTTCTATAACTGGTCGGGATTTTCAAATCCAGTTTCTATAACTGGTCGTGATTTCCAAATCTAGTGTCATAACTGGTCGTGATTTTCAAATCCAATTTCTATAACTGGTCGGGATTTTCAAATCCAGTTTTATAACTGGTCAGGATTTTCAAATGCAGTTTCTATAACTGGTCGGGATTTTTAAATCTAGTTTTATAACTGGTTGGAATTTTCAAATCCAGATTTACAACTGGTCGGGATTTTCAAATCCAGTTTCTATAACAGGTCCCGATTTTTAAATCTAGTTTTATAATTGGTCGGAATTTTCAAATCCAGTGTTATAACTGATCAGGATTTTCAAATCCAGTTTCTATAACTGTTCGCGATTTTCAAATCCAGTTTTATAACTGGTAGGGATTTTCAAATCCAGTTTTTATAACTGGTCGGGATTTTCATATCCAGTTTCTATAACTGGTCAGGATTTTCAAATCAAGTTTCTATAACTGGTCGGGATTTTCAAATCCAGTTTTTATAACCGGTCATGATTTTCAAATTCAGTGTTATAACTGGTCGGGATTTTCAAATCCAGTTTCTATAACTGGTCGGGATTTTCAAATCCAGTTTCTATAACTGGTCGGGATTTTGAAATCCAGTTTCTATAACTGGTCGGGATTTTCAATTCCAGATTTTATAACTGGTCGGGATTTTCAAATCCAGTTTCTATAACTGGTCGGGATTTTCAAATCCAGTTTCTATAACTGGTCGAGATTTTCAATTCCAGTTTCTATAACTGGTCGGGATTTTCAATTCCAGTTTTTATAACTGGTCGGGATTTTCAACTCTAGTTTTTATAACTGGTCAGGATTTTCAAATCAAGTATCTATAACAGGTCGGGATTTTCAAATCTAGTGTCATAACTGGTCGGAATTTTTAAATCCAGTTTCTATAACTGGTCGGGATTTTCAAATCCAATTTTATAACTGGTCGGGATTTTCAAATCCAGTTTTATAACTGGTCGGGATTTTCAAATCCATTTTCTATAACTGATCAGGATTTTCAAATCCAGTTTTCTAACTGGTCGGGATTTTCAAATCCAGTTTCTATAACTGGTCGGGATTTTTAAATCCAGTTTTATAACTGGTCGGGATTTTCAAATCCAGTTTTATAACTGGTCGGGATTTTCAAATCCATTTTCTATAACTGGTCGGGATTTTCAAATCTAGTTTTATAATTGGTCGGGATTTTCAAATCCAGTGTTATAACTGATCAGGATTTTCAAATTCAGCTTCTATAACTCGTCGGGATTTTCAAATCCAGTTTTATAACTAGTCGGGATTTTCAAATCCAGTTTTATAACTGGTCGGGATTTTCAAATCCATTTTCTATAACTGGTCGGGATTTTCAAATCTTGTTTTGTAATTAGTCGGGATTTTCAAATCTAGTGTTATAACTGATCAGGATTTTCAAATTCAGTTTTATAACTCCTCGCGATTTTCAAATCCAGTTTTATAACTGGTCGGGATTTTCAAATTCAGTTTCTATAACTGGTCAGGATTTTCAAATCCAGTTTTTATAACTGGTCAGGATTTTCAAATTCAGTTTCTATAACTGGTCAGGATTTTCAAATCCAGTTTTTATAACTAGTCGGGATTTTCAAATCCAGTTTTTATAACTGGTCGGGATTTTCAAATTCAGTGTTATAACTGGTCGGGATTTTCAAATCCAGTTTCTATAACTGGTCGGGATTTTCAAATCCAGTTTTATAACTGGTCGGGATTTTTAAATCCATTTTCTATAACTGGTCGGGATTTTCAAATCTAGTTTTATAATTGGTCGGGATTTTCAAATCCAGTGTTATAACTGATCAGGATTTTCAAATCCAGTTTCTATAACTGGTCGAGATTTTCAAATCCAGTTTTATAACTGGTCGGGATTTTCAAATCCAGTTTTTATAACCGGTCGGGATTTTCAAATTCAGTGTTATAACTGGTCGGGATTTTCAAATCCAGTTTCTATAACTGGTCGGGATTTTGAAATCCAGTTTCTATAACTGGTCGGGATTTTCAAATCCAGTGTTATAACTGATCAGGATTTTCAAATCCAGTTTCTATAACTGGTCGGGATTTTCAAATCCAGTTTTATAACTGGTCGGGATTTTCAACTCTAGTTTTTATAACTGGTCAGGATTTTCAAATCAAGTATCTATAACAGGTCGGGATTTTCAAATCTAGTGTCATAACTGGTCGGAATTTTTAAATCCAGTTTCTATAACTGGTCGGGATTTTCAAATCCAGTTTTATAAGTGGTCAGGATTTTCAAATCCAGTTTCTATAACTGGTCAGGATTTTTAAATCCAGTTTTATAACTGGTCGAGATTTTCAAATCCAGTTTTATAACTGGTTGGGATTTTCAAATCCATTTTCTATAACTGGTCAGGATTTTCAAATCCAGTTTTATAACTGGTCGGGATTTTCAAATCCAGTTTCTATAACTGGTCGGGATTTTTAAATCCAGTTTTATAACTGGTCGGGATTTTCAAATCCAGTTTTATAACTGGTCGGGATTTTCAAATCCATTTTCTATAACTAGTCGGGATTTTCAAATCTAGTTTTATAATTGGTCGGGATTTTCAAATCCAGTGTTATAACTGATCATGATTTTGAAATTCAGTTTCTATAACTCGTCGGGATTTTCAAATCCAGTTTTATAACTGGTCAGGATTTTCAAATCCAGTGTTTATAACTGGTCGGGATTTTCAAATCCAGTTTCTATAACTGGTCAGGATTTTCAAATCCAGTTTTTATAACTGGTCAGGATTTTCAAATTCAGTTTCTATAACTGGTCAGGATTTTCAAATTCAGTTTTTATAACTGGTCGGAATTTTCAAATTCAGTTTTTATAACTGGTCGGGATTTTCAAATTCAGTGTTATAACTGGTCGGGATTTTCAAATCCAGTTTCTATAACTGGTCGGGATTTTCAAATCCAGTTTCTATAACTGGTCGGGATTTTCAAATCCAGTTTTTATAACTGGTCGGGATTTTCAAATCCAGTTTTTGTAACTGGTCGGGATTTTCAAATCCATTTTCTATAACTGGTCAGGATTTTCAAATCTAGTTTTATAATTGGTCGGGATTTTCAAATCCAGTGTTATAACTGATCAGGATTTTCAAATTCAGCTTCTATAACTCGTCGGGATTTTCAAATCCAGTTTGATAACTAGTCGGGATTTTCAAATCCAGTTTTATAACTGGTCGGGATTTTCAAATCCATTTTCTATAACTGGTCGGGATTTTCAAATCTTGTTTTGTAATTAGTCGGGATTTTCAAATCTAGTGTTATAACTGATCAGGATTTTCAAATTCAGTTTCTATAACTCCTCGCGATTTTCAAATCCAGTTTTATAACTGGTCGGGATTTTCAAATTCAGTTTCTATAACTGGTCGGGATTTTCAAAACCAGTTTCTATAACTGGTCGGGATTTTGAAATCCAGTTTCTATAACTGATCGGGATTTTCAATTCTAGATTTTATAACTGGTCTGGATTTTCAAATCCAGTTTCTATAACTGGTCGGGATTTTCAAATACAGTTTTATAACTGGTCGGGATTTTCAAATCTAGTTTCTATAACTGGTCGGATTTTCAAATCCAGTTTCTATAACTGGTTGGGATTTTCAAATCCAGTTTCTATAACTGGTCGGGATTTTCAAATCTAGTTTTTATAACTGGTCGGAATTTTCAAATCCAGTTTTTGTAACTGGTCAGGATTTTCAAAATTCAGTTTTTACAACTGGTCGGGATTTTCAAATCCAGTTTCTATAACTGGTCGGGATTTTCAAATCCAGTTTCTATAACTGGTCGGGATTTTCAAATCCAGTTTCTATAACTGGTCGTGATTTCCAAATCTAGTGTCATAACTGGTCGTGATTTTCAAATCCAATTTCTATAACTGGTCGGGATTTTCAAATCTAGTTTTATAACTGGTCAGGATTTTCAAATGCAGTTTCTATAACTGGTCGGGATTTTTAAATCTAGTTTTATAACTGGTTGGAATTTTCAAATCAAGATTTATAACTGGTCGGGATTTTCAAATCCAGTTTCTATAACAGGTCCCGATTTTTAAATCTAGTTTTATAATTGGTCGGAATTTTCAAATCCAGTGTTATAACTGATCAGGATTTTCAAATCCAGTTTCTATAACTGTTCGCGATTTTCAAATCCAGTTTTATAACTGGTAGGGATTTTCAAATCCAGTTTTTATAACTGGTCGGGATTTTCAAATCCAGTTTCTATAACTGGTCAGGATTTTCAAATCAAGTTTCTATAACTGGTCGGGATTTTCAAATCCAGTTTTTATAACTCGTCGGGATTTTCAAATCCAGTTTTATAAATGGTCGGGATTTTCAAATCCATTTTCTATAACTGGTCGGGATTTTCAAATCCAGTTTTATAACTGGTCGGGATTTTCAAATCCATTTTCTATAACTGGTCGGGATTTTCAAATCTAGTTTTATAATTGGTCGGGATTTTCAAATCCGGTGTTATAACTGATCAGGATTTTCATATTCAGTTTCTATAACTCGTCGGGATTTTCAAATCCAGTTTTATAACTGGTCGGGATTTTCAAATCCAGTTTTTATAACTAGTCGGGATTTTCAAATTCAGTTTCTATAACTGGTCAGGATTTTCAAATCCAGTTTCTATAACTGGTCGGGATTTTCAAATTCAGTTTTTATAACTGGTCGGGATTTTCAAATTCAGTGTTATAACTGGTCGGGATTTTCAACTCCTGTTTCTATAACTGGTCGGGATTTTGAAATCCAGTTTCTATAACTGGTTGGGATTTTCAAATCCAGTTTTTATAACTTGTCGGGATTTTCAAATCCAGTTTCTATAACTGGTCGGGATTTTCAAATCCAGTTTTATAACTGGTGGGGATTTTTAAATCTATTTTCTATAACTGGTCGGGATTTTCAAATCTAGTTTTATAATTAGTCGGGATTTTCAAATCCAGTGTTATGACTGATCAGGATTTTCAAATCCAGTTTTTGTAACTGGTCGGGATTTTCAAAATTCAGTTTTTACAACTGGTCGGGATTTTCAAATCCAATTTCTATAACTGGTCGTGATTTCAAAATCTAGTGTCATAACTGGTCGGGATTTTTAAATCCAATTTCTATAACTGGTCGGGATTTTCAAATCCAGTTTTATAACTGGTGAGGATTTTCAAATGCAGTTTCTATAACTGGTCGGGATTTTTAAATCTAGTTTTATAACTGGTTGGGATTTTCAAATCCAGATTTATAACTAGTCGGGATTTTCAAATCCAGTTTCTATAACAGGTCCCGATTTTCAAATCTAGTTTTATAATTGGTCGGGATTTTCAAATCCAGTGTTATAACTGATCAGGATTTTCAAATCCAGTTTCTATAACTGGTCGGGATTTTCAAATCTAATTTTATAACTGGTCGAGATTTTAAAATGCAGTTTTTATAACTGGTCGGGATTTTCAAATCCAGTTTCTATAACTGGTCAGGATTTTCAAACCCAGTTTCTATAACTGGTCGGGATTTTCAAATCCAGTTTTATAACTGGTCGGGATTTTCAAATCCATTTTCTATAACTGGTCGGGATTTTCAAATATAGTTTTATAATTGGTCGGGATTTTCAAATCCAGTGTTATAACTGATCACGATTTTCAAATCCAGTTTCTATAACTGGTCGGGATTTTCAAATCCAGTTTTATAACTGGTCGGGATTTTCAAATCCAGTTTTTATAACCGGTCGGGATTTTCAAATTCAGTGTTATAACTGGTCGGGATTTTCAAATCCAGTTTCTATAACTGGTCGGGATTTTGAAATCTAGTTTCTATAACTGGTCGGGATTTTCAATTCCAGATTTTATAACTGGTCGGGATTTTCAAATCCAGTTTCTATAACTGGTCGGGATTTTCAAATCTAGTTTCTATAACTGGTCGAGATTTTCAAATCCAGTTTCTATAACTGATCGGGATTTTCAAATCCAGTTTCTATAACTGGTCGGGATTTTCAACTCCATTTTTTATAACTGGTCGGGATTTTCAAATCCAGTTTTTATAACCGGTCGGGATTTTCAAATTCAGTGTTATAACTGGTCGGGATTTTCAAATCCAGTTTCTATAACTGGTCGGGATTTTCAAATCAAGTATCTATAACAGGTCAGGATTTTCAAATCTAGTGTCATAACTGGTCGGGATTTTTAAATCCAGTTTCTATAACTGGTCGGGATTTTCAAATCCAGTTTTATAACTGGTCAGGATTTTAAAATTCAGTTTCTATAACTGGTCGGGATTTTCAAATCCAGTTTCTATAACTGGTCGGGATTTTTAAATCCAGTTTTATAACTGGTCGGGATTTTCAAATCCATTTTCTATAACTGGTCGGGATTTTCAAATCTAGTTTTATAATTGGTCGGGATTTTCAAATCCAGTGTTATAGCTGATCAGGATTTTCAAATTCAGTTTCTATAACTCGTCGGGATTTTCAAATCCAGTTTTATAACTGGTCGGGATTTTCAAATCCAGTTTTTATAACTGGTCGGGATTTTCAAATTCAGTTTCTATAACTGGTCAGGATTTTAAAATCCAGTCTCTATAACTGGTTGGGATTTTCAAATCCAGTTTTATAACTGGTCGGGATTTTCAAATCCATTTTCTATAACTGGTCGGGATTTTCAAATCTAGTTTTATAATTGGTCGGGATTTTCAAATCCAGTGTTATAGCTGATCAGGATTTTCAAATTCAGTTTCTATAACTCGTCGGGATTTTCAAATCCAGTTTTATAACTGGTCGGGATTTTCAAATCCAGTTTTTATAACTGGTCGGGATTTTCAAATTCAGTTTCTATAACTGGTCAGGATTTTAAAATCCAGTCTCTATAACTGGTCGGGATTTTCAAATCCAGTTTTTATAACTGGTCGGGATTTTCAAATTCAGTGTTATAACTCGTCGGGATTTTCAACTCCAGTTTCTATAACTGGTCGGGATTTTGAAATCCAGTTTCTATAACTGGTTGGGATTTTCAAATTCAGTTTTTATAACTGGTCGGAATTTTCAAATCCAGTTTCTATAACTGGTCGGGATTTTGAAATCCAGTTTCTATAACTGGTCGGGATTTTCAAATCCAGTGTTATAACTGATCAGGATTTTCAAATCCAGTTTCTATAACTGGTCGGGATTTTCAAATCCAGTTTTATAACTGGTCGGGATTTTCAAATCCAGTTTTTATAACTGGTCGGGATTTTTAAATCCAGTTTCTATAACTGGTCAGGATTTTCAAATCTAGTTTCTATAACTGGTCGGGATTTTCAAATCCAGTTTTTATAACTGGTCGGGATTTTCAAATCCAGTTTTTATAACTGGTCGGGATTTTCAAATCCAGTTTCTATAACTGGTCGGGATTTTCAAATCCAGTTTTATAACTGGTCGGGATTTTCAAATCCAGTTTTTATAACTGGTCGGGATTTTCAAATTCAGTGTTATAACTCGTCGGGATTTTCAACTCCAGTTTCTATAACTGGTCGGGATTTTGAAATCCAGTTTCTATAACTGGTTGGGATTTTCAAATTCAGTTTTTATAACTGGTCGGGATTTTCAAATCCAGTTTCTATAACTGGTCGGGATTTTCAAATCCAGTTTAAAAACTGGTCGGGATTTTCAAATCTAGTTTCTATAACTGGTCGATATTTTCAAATCCAGTTTATATAACTGGTCGGGATTTTCAAATCCAGTTTCTATAACTGGTCGGGATTTTCAAATCTAGTTTTTATAACTGGTCGGGATTTTCAAATCCAGTTTCTATAACTGGTCAGGTTTTTCAAATCTAGTTTCTATAACTGGTCAGGATTTTAAAATCCAGTTTCTATAACTGGTCGGGATTTTCAAATCCAGTTTCTATATCTGGTAGGGATTTTCAAATTAAGTTTTTATAACAGGACGGGATTTTCAAATCCAGTTTCTATAACTGGTAGGGATTTTCAAATCTAGTGTCATAACTGGTCGGGATTTTCAAATCCAGTTTCTATAACTGGTTGGGATTTTCAAATCCAGTTTTATAACTGATCAGAATTTTCAAATCCAGTTTCTATAACTAGTCGGGATTTTCAAATCCAGTTTTATAACTGGTCGGGATTTTCAAATCCAGTTTCTATAACTGGACGGGATTTTTAAATCTAGTTTTATAACTGGTTGGGATTTTCAAATCCAGTTTTATAACTGGTCTGGATTTTCAAATGCAGTTTCTATAACTGGTCGAGATTTTCAAATCCAGATTTATAATTGGTCGGGATTTTCAAATCTAGTGTTATAACTGATCAGGATTTTCAAATCTAGTTTCTATAACTGGTCAGGATTTTCAAATGCAGTTTTATAACTGGTCGGGATTTTCAAATCTAGTTTTTGTAACTGGTCGAGATTTTCAAAATTCAGTTTTTACAACTGGTCGGGATTTTCAAATCCAGTTTCTATAACTGGTTGGGATTTTCAAATCCAGTTTCTATCACTGGTCGGGATTTTCAAATTCAGTTTCTATAACTGGTCTGGATTTTTAAATCTAGTGTCATAACTTGTTGGGATTTTCAAATCCAATTTCTATAACTGGTCGGGATTTTCAAATTCAGTTTTATAACTGGTCAGGATTTTGAAATCGAGTTTCTATAACTGGTCTGGATTTTCAAATCCAGTTTTATAACTAGTCGGGATTTTCAAATCCAATTTCTATAACTGGTCGGGATTTTTAAATCTAGTTTTTTAACTGGTTGGGATTTTCAAATCCAGATTTATAATTGGTCGGGATTTTCAAATCCAGTTTCTATAACAGGTCAGGATTTTCAAATCTAGTTTTATAATTGGTCGAGATTTTCAAATCCAGTGTTATAACTGATCAGGATTTTCAAATCCAGTTTCTATAACTGGTCGGGATTTTCAAATCTAGTTTTATAACTGGTCGGGATTTTCAAATCTAGTTTTATAACTGGTTAGGGTTTTCAAATCAAGTTTCTATAACTGGTCGGGATTTTCAATTCCAGTTTTTATAACCGGTCGGGATTTTCAAATTCAGTGTTATAACTGGTCGGGATTTTCAAATCTAGTTTTTATAACTTGTCGGGATTTTCAAATCCAGTTTCTATAACTGGTCCGGATTTTCAAATCCAGTTTCTATAATTGGTCGGGATTTTAAAATCCAGTTTCTATAACTGGTCGGGATTTTCAAATCCAGTTTCTATAACTGGTCGGGATTTTCAAATCCAGTTTTTATAACTAGTCGGGATTTTCAAAACCAGTTTCTATAACTGGTCGGGATTTTCAAATCTAGTGTCATAACTGGTCGGGATTTTCAAATCCTGTTTTATAACTGGTCGGGATTTTCAAATCCATTTGCTATAACTAGTCGGGATTTTCAAATCTAGTTTTGTAATTGGTCGGGATTTTCAAATCCAGTGTTAAAACTGATCAGGATTTTCAAATTTAGTTTCTATAACTCGTCGGGATTTTCAAATCCAGTTTTATAACTGGTCGGGATTTTCAAATCCAGTTTTCATAACTGGTCTGGATTTTCAAATTCAGTTTCTATAACTGGTCAGGATTTTCAAATCCAGTTTCTATAACTGGTTGGGATTTTCAAATCCAGTTTTTATAACTGGTCGGGATTTTCAAATTTAGTGTTATAACTGGTCGGGATTTTCAAATCCAGTTTCTATAACTGGTCGGGATTTTCAAATCCAGTTTCGATAACTGGTCGGTATTTTGAAATCCAGTTTCTATAACTGGTCGGGATTTTCAAATCCAGATTTTATAACTGGTCGGGATTTTCAAATCCAGTTTTATAACTGGTCGGGATTTTTAAATCCAGTTTCTATAACTGGTCGGGATTTTAAAATACAGTTTTATAACTGGTCGGGATTTTCAAATCTAGTTTCTATAACTGGTCGGGATTTTCAAATCCAGTTTCTATAACTGGTCGGGATTTTCAAATCCAGTTTCTATAACTGGTCGGGATTTTCAAATCCAGTTTCTATAACTGGTCGTGATTTCCAAATCTAGTGTCATAACTCGTCAGGATTTTCAAATCCAATTTCTATAACTGGTCGGGATTTTCAAATCCAGTTTTATAACTGGTCAGGATTTTCAAATGCAGTTTCTATAACTGGTCGGGATTTTTAAATCTAGTTTTATAACTGGTTGGGATTTTCAAATTCAGATTTATAACTGGTCGGGATTTTCAAATCCAGTTTTCTATAAGAGGTCCCGATTTTCAAATCTAGTTTTATAATTGGTCGGGATTTTCAAATCCAGTGTTATAACTGATTAGGATTTTCAAATCCAGTTTCTATAACTGGTCGGGATTTTCAAATCCAGTTTATATAACTGGTCGGGATTTTCAAATCCAGTTTCTATAACCGGTCGGGATTTTCAAATCTAGTTTTTATAACTGGTCGGGATTTTCAAATCCAGTTTTTATAACTGGTCAGGATTTTCAAATCTAGTTTCTATAACTGGTCGGGATTTTAAAATCCAGTTTCTATAACTGGTCGGGATTTTCAAATCCAGTTTCTATATCTGGTAGGGATTTTCAAATTAAGTTTTTATAACAAGACGGGATTTTCAAATCCAGTTTCTATAACTAGGTCGGGATTTTCAAATCTAGTGTCATAACTGGTCCGGATTTTCGAATCCAGTTTCTATAACTGGTTGGGATTTTCAAATCCAGTTTTATAACTGGTCAGAATTTTCAAATCCAGTTTCTATAACTGGTCGGGATTTTCAAATCCAGTTTTATAACTGGTCGGGATTTTCAAATCCAGTTTCTATAACTGGTCGGGATTTTTAAATCTAGTTTTATAACTGGTTAGGATTTTCAAATCCAGTTTTATAACTGGTCGGGATTTTCAAATGCAGTTTCTATAACTGGTCGAGATTTTCAAATCCAGATTTATAATTGGTCGGGATTTTCAAATCTAGTGTTATAACTGATCAGGATTTTCAAATCTAGTTTCTATAACTGGTCAGGATTTTCAAATCCAGTTTTATAACTGGTCGGGATTTTCAAATTCAGTTTTTATAACTGGTCGGGATTTTCAAATCCAGTTTCTATAACTGGTCAGAATTTTCAAATTAAGTTTCTATAACTGGTCAGAATTTTCAAATCCAGTTTTTATAACCGGTCGGGATTTTCAAATCTAGTTTCTATAACTGGTCGGGATTTTGAAATCTAGTTTCTATAACTGATCGGGATTTTCAATTGCAGATTTTATAACTGGTAGGGATTTTCAAATCCAGTTTCTATAACTGATATGGATTTTCAAATCCAGTTTCTATAACTGGTCGGGATTTTGAAATCCACTTTCTATAACTGGTCGGGATTTTCAAATACAGTTATTATAACTGGTCGAGATTTTCAAATCCAGTTTCTATAACTGGTCGGGATTTGCAACTCCAGTTTTTATAACTCGTCGGGATTTTCAAATCCAGTATCTATAACTGGTCGGAATTTTCAAATCTAGTGTCATAACTGGTCGGAATTTTTAAATCCAGTTTCTATAACTGGTCGGGATTTTCAAATCCAGTTTCTATAACTGGTCGTGATTTTTAAATCCAGTTTCTATAACTGGTCGGGATTTTGAAATCTAGTTTCTATAACTGGTCGGGATTTTCAAATACAGTTTCTATAACTGGTCGAGATTTTCAAATCCAGTTTCTATAAATGGTCTGGATTTTCAACTCCAGTTTTTATAACTGGTCGGGATTTTCAAATCCAGTATCTATAACTGGTCAGAATTTTTAAATCTAGTGTCATAACTAGTCAGAATTTTTAAATCCAGTTTCTATAACTGGTCGGGATTTTCAAATCCAGTTTTATAACTGGTCAGGATTTTCAAATCCAGTTTCTATAACTGGTCAGGATTTTCAAATCCAGTTTTATAACTGGTCGGGATTTTCAAATCCAGTTTCTATAACTGGTCGGGATTTTTAAATCCAGTTTAATAATTGGTCGGGATTTTCAAATCCAGTTTTATAACTAGTCGGGATTTTCAAATCCAGTTTCTATAACTGGTCGGGATTTTCAAATCCAGTTTTATAATTGGTCGGAATTTTGAAATCTAGTGTTATAACTGATCATGATTTTCAAATCCAGTTTCTATAAATGGTCGGGATTTTCAAATTCAGTTTCTATAACTAGTCAGGATTTTCAAATCCAGTTTCTATAACTGGTCGGGATTTTCAAATCCAGTTTTTATAACTGGTCAGGATTTTCAAATTCAGTGTTATAACTGGTCGGGATTTTCAAATCCAGTTTCTATAACTGGTCGGGATTTTCAAATCCAGTTTCTATAACTGGTCGGTATTTTGAAATCCAGTTTCTATAAGTTGTCGGGATTTTCAAATCCAGTTTTTATAACTGGTCGGGATTTTCAAATCCAGTTTCTATAACTGGTCGGGATTTTCAAATCCAGTTTTATAACTAGTCAGGATTTTCAAATCTAGTTTCTATAACTGGTAGGGATTTTCAAATCCAGTTTCTATAACTGGTCGGGATTTTCAAATCTAGTTTTTATAACTGGTCGGGATTTTCAAATCCAGTTTTTGTAACTGGTCGGGATTTTCAAAATTCAGTTTTTACAACTAGTCAGGATTTTCAAATCAAATTTCTATAACTGGTCGGGATTTTCAAATCCAGTTTTATAACTGGTCAGGATTTTCAAATGCAGTTTCTATAACTGGTCGGGATTTTTAAATCTAGTTTTATAACTGGTTGGAATTTTCAAATCCAGATTTATAACTGGTCGGGATTTTCAAATCCAGTTTCTATAACAGGTCCCGATTTTCAAATCTAGTTTTATAATTGGTCGGAATTTTCAAATCCAGTGTTATAACTGATCAGGATTTTCAAATCCAGTTTCTATAACTGTTCGCGATTTTCAAAATCCAGTTTTATAACTGGTCGGGATTTTCAAATCCAGTTTTTATAACTTGTCGGGATTTTCAAATCCAGTTTCTATAACTGGTCAGGATTTTCAAATCAAGTTTCTATAACTGGTCGGGATTTTCAAATCCAGTTTTTATAACCGGTCATGATTTTCAAATTCAGTGTTATAACTGGTCGGGATTTTCAAATCCAGTTTCTATAACTGGTCGGGATTTTCAAATTCTGTGTTATAACTGGTCGGGATTTTCAAATCCAGTTTCTATAACTGGTCGGGATTTTCAAATCCAGTTTCTATAACTGGTCGGGATTTTAAAATCCAGTTTCTATAACTGGTCGGGATTTTCAATTCCAGATTTTATAACTGGTCGGGATTTTCAAATCCAGTTTCTATAACTGGTCGGGATTTTCAAATCCAGTTTCTATAACTGGTCGAAATTTTCAATTCCAGTTTGTATAACTGGACGGGATTTTCAGTTTCAGTTTTTATAACTAGTCGGGATTTTCAACTCTAGTTTTTATAACTGGTCAGGATTTTCAAATCAAGTATCTATAACATGTTGGGATTTTCAAATCTAGTGTCATAACTGGTCGGAATTTTTAAATCCAGTTTCTATAACTGGTCGGGATTTTCAAATCCAGTTTTATAAGTGGTCAGGATTTTCAAATCCAGTTTCTATAACTGGTCAGGATTTTTAAATCCAGTTTTATAACTGGTCGGGATTTTCAAATCCAGTTTTATAACTGGTTGGGATTTTCAAATCCATTTTCTATAACTGGTCAGGATTTTCAAATCCAGTTTTATAACTGGTCGGGATTTTCAAATCCAGTTTCTATAACTGGTCGGGATTTTTAAATCCAGTTTTATAACTGGTCGGGATTTTCAAATCCAGTTTTATAACTGGTCGGGATTTTCAAATCCATTTTCTATAACTAGTCGGGATTTTCAAATCTAGTTTTATAATTGGTCGGGATTTTCAAATCCAGTGTTATAACTGATCATGATTTTCAAATTCAGTTTCTATAACTCGTCGGGATTTTCAAATCCAGTTTTATAACTGGTCAGGATTTTCAAATCCAGTGTTTATAACTGTTCGGGATTTTCAAATCCAGTTTCTATAACTGGTCAGGATTTTCAAATCCAGTTTTTATAACTGGTCAGGATTTTCAAATTCAGTTTCTATAACTGGTCAGGATTTTCAAATTCAGTTTTTATAACTGGTCGGGATTTTCAAATTCAGTTTTTA
Source organism: Nuphar pumila (assembly GCF_984573655.1). Taxonomy (NCBI): domain Eukaryota; kingdom Viridiplantae; phylum Streptophyta; class Magnoliopsida; order Nymphaeales; family Nymphaeaceae; genus Nuphar; species Nuphar pumila. The sequence continues at coordinate 70,785,531 of NC_143258.1, forward strand.
TAACTGGTCGGGATTTTCAAATTCAGTGTTATAACTGGTCGGGATTTTCAAATCCAGTTTCTATAACTGGTCGGAATTTTCAAATCCAGTTTCTATAACTGGTCGGGATTTTCAAATCCAGTTTTTATAACTGGTCGGGATTTTCAAATCCAGTTTTTATAACTGGTCGGGATTTTCAAATCCATTTTCTATAACTTGTCAGGATTTTCAAATCTAGTTTTATAATTGGTCGGGATTTTCAAATCCAGTGTTATAACTGATCAGGATTTTCAAATTCAGCTTCTATAACTCGTCGGGATTTTCAAATCCAGTTTTATAACTAGTCGGGATTTTCAAATCCAGTTTTATAACTGGTCGGGATTTTCAAATCCATTTTCTATAACTGGTCGGGATTTTCAAATCCATTTTCTATAACTGGTCGGGATTTTCAAATCTTGTTTTATAACTGGTCGGGATTTTCAAATCCAGTGTTATAACTGATCAGGATTTTCAAATCCAGTTTCTATAACTGGTCGGGATTTTCAAATCCAGTTTTATAACTAGTCGGGATTTTCAAATCCAGTTTTTATAACCGGTCGGGATTTTCAAATTCAGTGTTATAACTGGTCGGGATTTTCAAATCCAGTTTCTATAACTGGTCGGGATTTTGAAATCCAGTTTCTATAACTGGTCGGGATTTTCAAATCCAGTGTTATAACTGATCAGGATTTTCAAATCCAGTTTCTATAACTGGTCGGGATTTTCAAATCCAGTTTTATAACTGGTCGGGATTTTCAACTCTAGTTTTTATAACTGGTCAGGATTTTCAAATCAAGTATCTATAACAGGTCGGGATTTTCAAATCTAGTGTCATAACTGGTCGGAATTTTTAAATCCAGTTTCTATAACTGGTCGGGATTTTCAAATCCAGTTTTATAAGTGGTCAGGATTTTCAAATCCAGTTTCTATAACTGGTCAGGATTTTTAAATCCAGTTTTATAACTGGTCGGGATTTTCAAATCCAGTTTTATAACTGGTTGGGATTTTCAAATCCATTTTCTATAACTGGTCAGGATTTTCAAATCCAGTTTTATAACTGGTCGGGATTTTCAAATCCAGTTTCTATAACTGGTCGGGATTTTCAAATCCAGTTTTATAACTGGTCGGGATTTTCAAATTCAGTTTCTATAACTGGTCGGGATTTTCAAAACCAGTTTCTATAACTGGTCGGGATTTTGAAATCCAGTTTCTATAACTGATCGGGATTTTCAATTCTAGATTTTATAACTGGTCTGGATTTTCAAATCCAGTTTCTATAACTGGTCGGGATTTTCAAATCCAGTTTTATAACTGGTCGGGATTTTCAAATCTAGTTTCTATAACTGGTCGGATTTTCAAATCCAGTTTCTATAACTGGTTGGGATTTTCAAATCCAGTTTCTATAACAGGTCGGGATTTTCAAATCTAGTTTTTATAACTGGTCGGAATTTTCAAATCCAGTTTTTGTAACTGGTCAGGATTTTCAAAATTCAGTTTTTACAACTGGTCGGGATTTTCAAATCCAGTTTCTATAACTGGTCGGGATTTTCAAATCCAGTTTCTATAACTGGTCGGGATTTTCAAATCCAGTTTCTATAACTGGTCGTGATTTCCAAATCTAGTGTCATAACTGGTCGTGATTTTCAAATCCAATTTCTATAACTGGTCGGGATTTTCAAATCCAGTTTTATAACTGGTCAGGATTTTCAAATGCAGTTTCTATAACTGGTCGGGATTTTTAAATCTCGTTTTATAACTGGTTGGAATTTTCAAATCCAGATTTACAACTGGTCGGGATTTTCAAATCCAGTTTCTATAACAGGTCCCGATTTTTAAATCTAGTTTTATAATTGGTCGGAATTTTCAAATCCAGTGTTATAACTGATCAGGATTTTCAAATCCAGTTTCTATAACTGTTCGCGATTTTCAAATCCAGTTTTATAACTGGTAGGGATTTTCAAATCCAGTTTTTATAACTGGTCGGGATTTTCATATCCAGTTTCTATAACTGGTCAGGATTTTCAAATCAAGTTTCTATAACTGGTCGGGATTTTCAAATCCAGTTTTTATAACCGGTCATGATTTTCAAATTCAGTGTTATAACTGGTCGGGATTTTCAAATCCAGTTTCTATAACTGGTCGGGATTTTCAAATCCAGTTTCTATAACTGGTCGGGATTTTGAAATCCAGTTTCTATAACTGGTCGGGATTTTCAATTCCAGATTTTATAACTGGTCGGGATTTTCAAATCCAGTTTCTATAACTGGTCGGGATTTTCAAATCCAGTTTCTATAACTGGTCGAGATTTTCAATTCCAGTTTCTATAACTGGTCGGGATTTTCAATTCCAGTTTTTATAACTGGTCGGGATTTTCAACTCTAGTTTTTATAACTGGTCAGGATTTTCAAATCAAGTATCTATAACAGGTCGGGATTTTCAAATCTAGTGTCATAACTGGTCGGAATTTTTAAATCCAGTTTCTATAACTGGTCGGGATTTTCAAATCCAATTTTATAACTGGTCGGGATTTTCAAATCCAGTTTTATAACTGGTCGGGATTTTCAAATCCATTTTCTATAACTGATCAGGATTTTCAAATCCAGTTTTCTAACTGGTCGGGATTTTCAAATCCAGTTTCTATAACTGGTCGGGATTTTTAAATCCAGTTTTATAACTGGTCGGGATTTTCAAATCCAGTTTTATAACTGGTCGGGATTTTCAAATCCATTTTCTATAACTGGTCGGGATTTTCAAATCTAGTTTTATAATTGGTCGGGATTTTCAAATCCAGTGTTATAACTGATCAGGATTTTCAAATTCAGCTTCTATAACTCGTCGGGATTTTCAAATCCAGTTTTATAACTAGTCGGGATTTTCAAATCCAGTTTTATAACTGGTCGGGATTTTCAAATCCATTTTCTATAACTGGTCGGGATTTTCAAATCTTGTTTTGTAATTAGTCGGGATTTTCAAATCTAGTGTTATAACTGATCAGGATTTTCAAATTCAGTTTTATAACTCCTCGCGATTTTCAAATCCAGTTTTATAACTGGTCGGGATTTTCAAATTCAGTTTCTATAACTGGTCAGGATTTTCAAATCCAGTTTTTATAACTGGTCAGGATTTTCAAATTCAGTTTCTATAACTGGTCAGGATTTTCAAATCCAGTTTTTATAACTAGTCGGGATTTTCAAATCCAGTTTTTATAACTGGTCGGGATTTTCAAATTCAGTGTTATAACTGGTCGGGATTTTCAAATCCAGTTTCTATAACTGGTCGGGATTTTCAAATCCAGTTTTATAACTGGTCGGGATTTTTAAATCCATTTTCTATAACTGGTCGGGATTTTCAAATCTAGTTTTATAATTGGTCGGGATTTTCAAATCCAGTGTTATAACTGATCAGGATTTTCAAATCCAGTTTCTATAACTGGTCGAGATTTTCAAATCCAGTTTTATAACTGGTCGGGATTTTCAAATCCAGTTTTTATAACCGGTCGGGATTTTCAAATTCAGTGTTATAACTGGTCGGGATTTTCAAATCCAGTTTCTATAACTGGTCGGGATTTTGAAATCCAGTTTCTATAACTGGTCGGGATTTTCAAATCCAGTGTTATAACTGATCAGGATTTTCAAATCCAGTTTCTATAACTGGTCGGGATTTTCAAATCCAGTTTTATAACTGGTCGGGATTTTCAACTCTAGTTTTTATAACTGGTCAGGATTTTCAAATCAAGTATCTATAACAGGTCGGGATTTTCAAATCTAGTGTCATAACTGGTCGGAATTTTTAAATCCAGTTTCTATAACTGGTCGGGATTTTCAAATCCAGTTTTATAAGTGGTCAGGATTTTCAAATCCAGTTTCTATAACTGGTCAGGATTTTTAAATCCAGTTTTATAACTGGTCGAGATTTTCAAATCCAGTTTTATAACTGGTTGGGATTTTCAAATCCATTTTCTATAACTGGTCAGGATTTTCAAATCCAGTTTTATAACTGGTCGGGATTTTCAAATCCAGTTTCTATAACTGGTCGGGATTTTTAAATCCAGTTTTATAACTGGTCGGGATTTTCAAATCCAGTTTTATAACTGGTCGGGATTTTCAAATCCATTTTCTATAACTAGTCGGGATTTTCAAATCTAGTTTTATAATTGGTCGGGATTTTCAAATCCAGTGTTATAACTGATCATGATTTTGAAATTCAGTTTCTATAACTCGTCGGGATTTTCAAATCCAGTTTTATAACTGGTCAGGATTTTCAAATCCAGTGTTTATAACTGGTCGGGATTTTCAAATCCAGTTTCTATAACTGGTCAGGATTTTCAAATCCAGTTTTTATAACTGGTCAGGATTTTCAAATTCAGTTTCTATAACTGGTCAGGATTTTCAAATTCAGTTTTTATAACTGGTCGGAATTTTCAAATTCAGTTTTTATAACTGGTCGGGATTTTCAAATTCAGTGTTATAACTGGTCGGGATTTTCAAATCCAGTTTCTATAACTGGTCGGGATTTTCAAATCCAGTTTCTATAACTGGTCGGGATTTTCAAATCCAGTTTTTATAACTGGTCGGGATTTTCAAATCCAGTTTTTGTAACTGGTCGGGATTTTCAAATCCATTTTCTATAACTGGTCAGGATTTTCAAATCTAGTTTTATAATTGGTCGGGATTTTCAAATCCAGTGTTATAACTGATCAGGATTTTCAAATTCAGCTTCTATAACTCGTCGGGATTTTCAAATCCAGTTTGATAACTAGTCGGGATTTTCAAATCCAGTTTTATAACTGGTCGGGATTTTCAAATCCATTTTCTATAACTGGTCGGGATTTTCAAATCTTGTTTTGTAATTAGTCGGGATTTTCAAATCTAGTGTTATAACTGATCAGGATTTTCAAATTCAGTTTCTATAACTCCTCGCGATTTTCAAATCCAGTTTTATAACTGGTCGGGATTTTCAAATTCAGTTTCTATAACTGGTCGGGATTTTCAAAACCAGTTTCTATAACTGGTCGGGATTTTGAAATCCAGTTTCTATAACTGATCGGGATTTTCAATTCTAGATTTTATAACTGGTCTGGATTTTCAAATCCAGTTTCTATAACTGGTCGGGATTTTCAAATACAGTTTTATAACTGGTCGGGATTTTCAAATCTAGTTTCTATAACTGGTCGGATTTTCAAATCCAGTTTCTATAACTGGTTGGGATTTTCAAATCCAGTTTCTATAACTGGTCGGGATTTTCAAATCTAGTTTTTATAACTGGTCGGAATTTTCAAATCCAGTTTTTGTAACTGGTCAGGATTTTCAAAATTCAGTTTTTACAACTGGTCGGGATTTTCAAATCCAGTTTCTATAACTGGTCGGGATTTTCAAATCCAGTTTCTATAACTGGTCGGGATTTTCAAATCCAGTTTCTATAACTGGTCGTGATTTCCAAATCTAGTGTCATAACTGGTCGTGATTTTCAAATCCAATTTCTATAACTGGTCGGGATTTTCAAATCTAGTTTTATAACTGGTCAGGATTTTCAAATGCAGTTTCTATAACTGGTCGGGATTTTTAAATCTAGTTTTATAACTGGTTGGAATTTTCAAATCAAGATTTATAACTGGTCGGGATTTTCAAATCCAGTTTCTATAACAGGTCCCGATTTTTAAATCTAGTTTTATAATTGGTCGGAATTTTCAAATCCAGTGTTATAACTGATCAGGATTTTCAAATCCAGTTTCTATAACTGTTCGCGATTTTCAAATCCAGTTTTATAACTGGTAGGGATTTTCAAATCCAGTTTTTATAACTGGTCGGGATTTTCAAATCCAGTTTCTATAACTGGTCAGGATTTTCAAATCAAGTTTCTATAACTGGTCGGGATTTTCAAATCCAGTTTTTATAACTCGTCGGGATTTTCAAATCCAGTTTTATAAATGGTCGGGATTTTCAAATCCATTTTCTATAACTGGTCGGGATTTTCAAATCCAGTTTTATAACTGGTCGGGATTTTCAAATCCATTTTCTATAACTGGTCGGGATTTTCAAATCTAGTTTTATAATTGGTCGGGATTTTCAAATCCGGTGTTATAACTGATCAGGATTTTCATATTCAGTTTCTATAACTCGTCGGGATTTTCAAATCCAGTTTTATAACTGGTCGGGATTTTCAAATCCAGTTTTTATAACTAGTCGGGATTTTCAAATTCAGTTTCTATAACTGGTCAGGATTTTCAAATCCAGTTTCTATAACTGGTCGGGATTTTCAAATTCAGTTTTTATAACTGGTCGGGATTTTCAAATTCAGTGTTATAACTGGTCGGGATTTTCAACTCCTGTTTCTATAACTGGTCGGGATTTTGAAATCCAGTTTCTATAACTGGTTGGGATTTTCAAATCCAGTTTTTATAACTTGTCGGGATTTTCAAATCCAGTTTCTATAACTGGTCGGGATTTTCAAATCCAGTTTTATAACTGGTGGGGATTTTTAAATCTATTTTCTATAACTGGTCGGGATTTTCAAATCTAGTTTTATAATTAGTCGGGATTTTCAAATCCAGTGTTATGACTGATCAGGATTTTCAAATCCAGTTTTTGTAACTGGTCGGGATTTTCAAAATTCAGTTTTTACAACTGGTCGGGATTTTCAAATCCAATTTCTATAACTGGTCGTGATTTCAAAATCTAGTGTCATAACTGGTCGGGATTTTTAAATCCAATTTCTATAACTGGTCGGGATTTTCAAATCCAGTTTTATAACTGGTGAGGATTTTCAAATGCAGTTTCTATAACTGGTCGGGATTTTTAAATCTAGTTTTATAACTGGTTGGGATTTTCAAATCCAGATTTATAACTAGTCGGGATTTTCAAATCCAGTTTCTATAACAGGTCCCGATTTTCAAATCTAGTTTTATAATTGGTCGGGATTTTCAAATCCAGTGTTATAACTGATCAGGATTTTCAAATCCAGTTTCTATAACTGGTCGGGATTTTCAAATCTAATTTTATAACTGGTCGAGATTTTAAAATGCAGTTTTTATAACTGGTCGGGATTTTCAAATCCAGTTTCTATAACTGGTCAGGATTTTCAAACCCAGTTTCTATAACTGGTCGGGATTTTCAAATCCAGTTTTATAACTGGTCGGGATTTTCAAATCCATTTTCTATAACTGGTCGGGATTTTCAAATATAGTTTTATAATTGGTCGGGATTTTCAAATCCAGTGTTATAACTGATCACGATTTTCAAATCCAGTTTCTATAACTGGTCGGGATTTTCAAATCCAGTTTTATAACTGGTCGGGATTTTCAAATCCAGTTTTTATAACCGGTCGGGATTTTCAAATTCAGTGTTATAACTGGTCGGGATTTTCAAATCCAGTTTCTATAACTGGTCGGGATTTTGAAATCTAGTTTCTATAACTGGTCGGGATTTTCAATTCCAGATTTTATAACTGGTCGGGATTTTCAAATCCAGTTTCTATAACTGGTCGGGATTTTCAAATCTAGTTTCTATAACTGGTCGAGATTTTCAAATCCAGTTTCTATAACTGATCGGGATTTTCAAATCCAGTTTCTATAACTGGTCGGGATTTTCAACTCCATTTTTTATAACTGGTCGGGATTTTCAAATCCAGTTTTTATAACCGGTCGGGATTTTCAAATTCAGTGTTATAACTGGTCGGGATTTTCAAATCCAGTTTCTATAACTGGTCGGGATTTTCAAATCAAGTATCTATAACAGGTCAGGATTTTCAAATCTAGTGTCATAACTGGTCGGGATTTTTAAATCCAGTTTCTATAACTGGTCGGGATTTTCAAATCCAGTTTTATAACTGGTCAGGATTTTAAAATTCAGTTTCTATAACTGGTCGGGATTTTCAAATCCAGTTTCTATAACTGGTCGGGATTTTTAAATCCAGTTTTATAACTGGTCGGGATTTTCAAATCCATTTTCTATAACTGGTCGGGATTTTCAAATCTAGTTTTATAATTGGTCGGGATTTTCAAATCCAGTGTTATAGCTGATCAGGATTTTCAAATTCAGTTTCTATAACTCGTCGGGATTTTCAAATCCAGTTTTATAACTGGTCGGGATTTTCAAATCCAGTTTTTATAACTGGTCGGGATTTTCAAATTCAGTTTCTATAACTGGTCAGGATTTTAAAATCCAGTCTCTATAACTGGTTGGGATTTTCAAATCCAGTTTTATAACTGGTCGGGATTTTCAAATCCATTTTCTATAACTGGTCGGGATTTTCAAATCTAGTTTTATAATTGGTCGGGATTTTCAAATCCAGTGTTATAGCTGATCAGGATTTTCAAATTCAGTTTCTATAACTCGTCGGGATTTTCAAATCCAGTTTTATAACTGGTCGGGATTTTCAAATCCAGTTTTTATAACTGGTCGGGATTTTCAAATTCAGTTTCTATAACTGGTCAGGATTTTAAAATCCAGTCTCTATAACTGGTCGGGATTTTCAAATCCAGTTTTTATAACTGGTCGGGATTTTCAAATTCAGTGTTATAACTCGTCGGGATTTTCAACTCCAGTTTCTATAACTGGTCGGGATTTTGAAATCCAGTTTCTATAACTGGTTGGGATTTTCAAATTCAGTTTTTATAACTGGTCGGAATTTTCAAATCCAGTTTCTATAACTGGTCGGGATTTTGAAATCCAGTTTCTATAACTGGTCGGGATTTTCAAATCCAGTGTTATAACTGATCAGGATTTTCAAATCCAGTTTCTATAACTGGTCGGGATTTTCAAATCCAGTTTTATAACTGGTCGGGATTTTCAAATCCAGTTTTTATAACTGGTCGGGATTTTTAAATCCAGTTTCTATAACTGGTCAGGATTTTCAAATCTAGTTTCTATAACTGGTCGGGATTTTCAAATCCAGTTTTTATAACTGGTCGGGATTTTCAAATCCAGTTTTTATAACTGGTCGGGATTTTCAAATCCAGTTTCTATAACTGGTCGGGATTTTCAAATCCAGTTTTATAACTGGTCGGGATTTTCAAATCCAGTTTTTATAACTGGTCGGGATTTTCAAATTCAGTGTTATAACTCGTCGGGATTTTCAACTCCAGTTTCTATAACTGGTCGGGATTTTGAAATCCAGTTTCTATAACTGGTTGGGATTTTCAAATTCAGTTTTTATAACTGGTCGGGATTTTCAAATCCAGTTTCTATAACTGGTCGGGATTTTCAAATCCAGTTTAAAAACTGGTCGGGATTTTCAAATCTAGTTTCTATAACTGGTCGATATTTTCAAATCCAGTTTATATAACTGGTCGGGATTTTCAAATCCAGTTTCTATAACTGGTCGGGATTTTCAAATCTAGTTTTTATAACTGGTCGGGATTTTCAAATCCAGTTTCTATAACTGGTCAGGTTTTTCAAATCTAGTTTCTATAACTGGTCAGGATTTTAAAATCCAGTTTCTATAACTGGTCGGGATTTTCAAATCCAGTTTCTATATCTGGTAGGGATTTTCAAATTAAGTTTTTATAACAGGACGGGATTTTCAAATCCAGTTTCTATAACTGGTAGGGATTTTCAAATCTAGTGTCATAACTGGTCGGGATTTTCAAATCCAGTTTCTATAACTGGTTGGGATTTTCAAATCCAGTTTTATAACTGATCAGAATTTTCAAATCCAGTTTCTATAACTAGTCGGGATTTTCAAATCCAGTTTTATAACTGGTCGGGATTTTCAAATCCAGTTTCTATAACTGGACGGGATTTTTAAATCTAGTTTTATAACTGGTTGGGATTTTCAAATCCAGTTTTATAACTGGTCTGGATTTTCAAATGCAGTTTCTATAACTGGTCGAGATTTTCAAATCCAGATTTATAATTGGTCGGGATTTTCAAATCTAGTGTTATAACTGATCAGGATTTTCAAATCTAGTTTCTATAACTGGTCAGGATTTTCAAATGCAGTTTTATAACTGGTCGGGATTTTCAAATCTAGTTTTTGTAACTGGTCGAGATTTTCAAAATTCAGTTTTTACAACTGGTCGGGATTTTCAAATCCAGTTTCTATAACTGGTTGGGATTTTCAAATCCAGTTTCTATCACTGGTCGGGATTTTCAAATTCAGTTTCTATAACTGGTCTGGATTTTTAAATCTAGTGTCATAACTTGTTGGGATTTTCAAATCCAATTTCTATAACTGGTCGGGATTTTCAAATTCAGTTTTATAACTGGTCAGGATTTTGAAATCGAGTTTCTATAACTGGTCTGGATTTTCAAATCCAGTTTTATAACTAGTCGGGATTTTCAAATCCAATTTCTATAACTGGTCGGGATTTTTAAATCTAGTTTTTTAACTGGTTGGGATTTTCAAATCCAGATTTATAATTGGTCGGGATTTTCAAATCCAGTTTCTATAACAGGTCAGGATTTTCAAATCTAGTTTTATAATTGGTCGAGATTTTCAAATCCAGTGTTATAACTGATCAGGATTTTCAAATCCAGTTTCTATAACTGGTCGGGATTTTCAAATCTAGTTTTATAACTGGTCGGGATTTTCAAATCTAGTTTTATAACTGGTTAGGGTTTTCAAATCAAGTTTCTATAACTGGTCGGGATTTTCAATTCCAGTTTTTATAACCGGTCGGGATTTTCAAATTCAGTGTTATAACTGGTCGGGATTTTCAAATCTAGTTTTTATAACTTGTCGGGATTTTCAAATCCAGTTTCTATAACTGGTCCGGATTTTCAAATCCAGTTTCTATAATTGGTCGGGATTTTAAAATCCAGTTTCTATAACTGGTCGGGATTTTCAAATCCAGTTTCTATAACTGGTCGGGATTTTCAAATCCAGTTTTTATAACTAGTCGGGATTTTCAAAACCAGTTTCTATAACTGGTCGGGATTTTCAAATCTAGTGTCATAACTGGTCGGGATTTTCAAATCCTGTTTTATAACTGGTCGGGATTTTCAAATCCATTTGCTATAACTAGTCGGGATTTTCAAATCTAGTTTTGTAATTGGTCGGGATTTTCAAATCCAGTGTTATAACTGATCAGGATTTTCAAATTTAGTTTCTATAACTCGTCGGGATTTTCAAATCCAGTTTTATAACTGGTCGGGATTTTCAAATCCAGTTTTCATAACTGGTCTGGATTTTCAAATTCAGTTTCTATAACTGGTCAGGATTTTCAAATCCAGTTTCTATAACTGGTTGGGATTTTCAAATCCAGTTTTTATAACTGGTCGGGATTTTCAAATTTAGTGTTATAACTGGTCGGGATTTTCAAATCCAGTTTCTATAACTGGTCGGGATTTTCAAATCCAGTTTCGATAACTGGTCGGTATTTTGAAATCCAGTTTCTATAACTGGTCGGGATTTTCAAATCCAGATTTTATAACTGGTCGGGATTTTCAAATCCAGTTTTATAACTGGTCGGGATTTTTAAATCCAGTTTCTATAACTGGTCGGGATTTTAAAATACAGTTTTATAACTGGTCGGGATTTTCAAATCTAGTTTCTATAACTGGTCGGGATTTTCAAATCCAGTTTCTATAACTGGTCGGGATTTTCAAATCCAGTTTCTATAACTGGTCGGGATTTTCAAATCCAGTTTCTATAACTGGTCGTGATTTCCAAATCTAGTGTCATAACTCGTCAGGATTTTCAAATCCAATTTCTATAACTGGTCGGGATTTTCAAATCCAGTTTTATAACTGGTCAGGATTTTCAAATGCAGTTTCTATAACTGGTCGGGATTTTTAAATCTAGTTTTATAACTGGTTGGGATTTTCAAATTCAGATTTATAACTGGTCGGGATTTTCAAATCCAGTTTTCTATAAGAGGTCCCGATTTTCAAATCTAGTTTTATAATTGGTCGGGATTTTCAAATCCAGTGTTATAACTGATTAGGATTTTCAAATCCAGTTTCTATAACTGGTCGGGATTTTCAAATCCAGTTTATATAACTGGTCGGGATTTTCAAATCCAGTTTCTATAACCGGTCGGGATTTTCAAATCTAGTTTTTATAACTGGTCGGGATTTTCAAATCCAGTTTTTATAACTGGTCAGGATTTTCAAATCTAGTTTCTATAACTGGTCGGGATTTTAAAATCCAGTTTCTATAACTGGTCGGGATTTTCAAATCCAGTTTCTATATCTGGTAGGGATTTTCAAATTAAGTTTTTATAACAAGACGGGATTTTCAAATCCAGTTTCTATAACTAGGTCGGGATTTTCAAATCTAGTGTCATAACTGGTCCGGATTTTCGAATCCAGTTTCTATAACTGGTTGGGATTTTCAAATCCAGTTTTATAACTGGTCAGAATTTTCAAATCCAGTTTCTATAACTGGTCGGGATTTTCAAATCCAGTTTTATAACTGGTCGGGATTTTCAAATCCAGTTTCTATAACTGGTCGGGATTTTTAAATCTAGTTTTATAACTGGTTAGGATTTTCAAATCCAGTTTTATAACTGGTCGGGATTTTCAAATGCAGTTTCTATAACTGGTCGAGATTTTCAAATCCAGATTTATAATTGGTCGGGATTTTCAAATCTAGTGTTATAACTGATCAGGATTTTCAAATCTAGTTTCTATAACTGGTCAGGATTTTCAAATCCAGTTTTATAACTGGTCGGGATTTTCAAATTCAGTTTTTATAACTGGTCGGGATTTTCAAATCCAGTTTCTATAACTGGTCAGAATTTTCAAATTAAGTTTCTATAACTGGTCAGAATTTTCAAATCCAGTTTTTATAACCGGTCGGGATTTTCAAATCTAGTTTCTATAACTGGTCGGGATTTTGAAATCTAGTTTCTATAACTGATCGGGATTTTCAATTGCAGATTTTATAACTGGTAGGGATTTTCAAATCCAGTTTCTATAACTGATATGGATTTTCAAATCCAGTTTCTATAACTGGTCGGGATTTTGAAATCCACTTTCTATAACTGGTCGGGATTTTCAAATACAGTTATTATAACTGGTCGAGATTTTCAAATCCAGTTTCTATAACTGGTCGGGATTTGCAACTCCAGTTTTTATAACTCGTCGGGATTTTCAAATCCAGTATCTATAACTGGTCGGAATTTTCAAATCTAGTGTCATAACTGGTCGGAATTTTTAAATCCAGTTTCTATAACTGGTCGGGATTTTCAAATCCAGTTTCTATAACTGGTCGTGATTTTTAAATCCAGTTTCTATAACTGGTCGGGATTTTGAAATCTAGTTTCTATAACTGGTCGGGATTTTCAAATACAGTTTCTATAACTGGTCGAGATTTTCAAATCCAGTTTCTATAAATGGTCTGGATTTTCAACTCCAGTTTTTATAACTGGTCGGGATTTTCAAATCCAGTATCTATAACTGGTCAGAATTTTTAAATCTAGTGTCATAACTAGTCAGAATTTTTAAATCCAGTTTCTATAACTGGTCGGGATTTTCAAATCCAGTTTTATAACTGGTCAGGATTTTCAAATCCAGTTTCTATAACTGGTCAGGATTTTCAAATCCAGTTTTATAACTGGTCGGGATTTTCAAATCCAGTTTCTATAACTGGTCGGGATTTTTAAATCCAGTTTAATAATTGGTCGGGATTTTCAAATCCAGTTTTATAACTAGTCGGGATTTTCAAATCCAGTTTCTATAACTGGTCGGGATTTTCAAATCCAGTTTTATAATTGGTCGGAATTTTGAAATCTAGTGTTATAACTGATCATGATTTTCAAATCCAGTTTCTATAAATGGTCGGGATTTTCAAATTCAGTTTCTATAACTAGTCAGGATTTTCAAATCCAGTTTCTATAACTGGTCGGGATTTTCAAATCCAGTTTTTATAACTGGTCAGGATTTTCAAATTCAGTGTTATAACTGGTCGGGATTTTCAAATCCAGTTTCTATAACTGGTCGGGATTTTCAAATCCAGTTTCTATAACTGGTCGGTATTTTGAAATCCAGTTTCTATAAGTTGTCGGGATTTTCAAATCCAGTTTTTATAACTGGTCGGGATTTTCAAATCCAGTTTCTATAACTGGTCGGGATTTTCAAATCCAGTTTTATAACTAGTCAGGATTTTCAAATCTAGTTTCTATAACTGGTAGGGATTTTCAAATCCAGTTTCTATAACTGGTCGGGATTTTCAAATCTAGTTTTTATAACTGGTCGGGATTTTCAAATCCAGTTTTTGTAACTGGTCGGGATTTTCAAAATTCAGTTTTTACAACTAGTCAGGATTTTCAAATCCAGTTTCTATAACTGGTCGTGATTTCAAAATCTAGTGTCATAACTGGCCGGGATTTTTAAATCCAATTTCTATAACTGGTCGGGATTTTCAAATCCAGTTTTATAACTGGTCAGGATTTTCAAATGCAGTTTCTATAACTGGTCGGGATTTTTAAATCTAGTTTTATAACTGGTTGGGATTTTCAAATCCAGATTTATAACTGGTCGGGATTTTCAAATCCAGTTTCTATAACTGGTCGTGATTTCCAAATCTAGTGTCATAACTGGTCGGGATTTTCAAATCCAGTTTCTATAACTGGTCGGGATTTTCAAATCCAATTTTATAACTGGTCGAGATTTTCAAATCCAGTTTTTATAACTGGTCGGGATTTTCAAATCCAGTTTCTATAACTGGTCAGGATTTTCAAATCAAGTTTCTATAACTGGTCGGGATTTTCAAATCCAGTTTTTATAACCGGTCGGGATTTTCAAATTCAGTGTTATAACTGGTCGGGATTTTCAAATCCAGTTTCTATAACTGGTCGGGATTTTGAAATCCAGTTTCTATAACTGGTCGGGATTTTCAATTCCAGATTTTATAACTGGTCGGGATTTTCAAATCCAGTTTCTATATCTGGTCGGGATTTTCAAATCCAGTTTCTATAACTGGTCGAGATTTTCAAATCCAGTTTCTATAACTGGTCGTGATTTTCAAATCCAGTTTCTATAACTGGTCGAGATTTTCAACTCTAGTTTTTATAACTGGTCGGGATTTTCAAATCCAGTTTTATAACTGGTCGGGATTTTCAAATCCATTTTCTATAACTGGTCGGGATTTTCAAATCTAGTTTTATAATTGGTCGGGATTTTCAAATCCAGTGTTATAACTGATCAGGATTTTCAAATTCAGTTTCTATAACTCGTCGGGATTTTCAAATCCAGTTTTATAACTGGTCGGGATTTTCAAATCTAGTTTTAATAACTGGTCAGGATTTTCAAATTCAGTTTCTATAACTGGTCAGGATTTTCAAATCCAGTTTCTATAACTGGTCGGGATTTTCAAATCCAGTTTTTATAACTGGTCGGGATTTTCAAATTCAGTGTTATAACTGGTCGGGATTTTCAACTCCAGTTTCTATAACTGGTCGGGATTTTGAAATCCAGTTTCTATAACTGGTTGGGATTTTCAAATCCAGTTTTTATAACTGGTCGGGATTTTTAAATCCAGTTTCTATAACTGGTCGAGATTTTCAAATCCAGTTTTATAACTGGCGGGATTTTCAAATCTAGTTTCTATAACTGTGTTATAACTGGTCGGGATTTTCAAATCCAGTTTTTATAACTGGTCGGTATTTTGAAATCCAGTTTCTATAAGTTGTCGGGATTTTCAAATCCAGTTTTTATAACTGGTCGGGATTTTCAAATCCAGTTTCTATAACTGGTCGGGATTTTCAAATCCAGTTTTATAACTAGTCAGGATTTTCAAATCTAGTTTCTATAACTGGTAGGGATTTTCAAATCCAGTTTCTATAACTGGTCGGGATTTTCAAATCCAGTTTCTATAACTGGTCGGGATTTTCAAATCTAGTTTTTATAACTGGTCGGGATTTTCAAATCCAGTTTTTGTAACTGGTCGGGATTTTCAAAATTCAGTTTTTACAACTGGTCGGGATTTTCAAATCCAGTTTCTATAACTGGTCGTGATTTCAAAATCTAGTGTCATAACTGGCCGGGATTTTTAAATCCAATTTCTATAACTGGTCGGGATTTTCAAATCCAGTTTTATAACTGGTCAGGATTTTCAAATGCAGTTTCTATAACTGGTCGGGATTTTTAAATCTAGTTTTATAACTGGTTGGGATTTTCAAATCCAGATTTATAACTGGTCGGGATTTTCAAATCCAGTTTCTATAACTGGTCGTGATTTCCAAATCTAGTGTCATAACTGGTCGGGATTTTCAAATCCAGTTTCTATAACTGGTCGGGATTTTCAAATCCAATTTTATAACTGGTCGAGATTTTCAAATCCAGTTTTTATAACTGGTCGGGATATTCAAATCCAGTTTCTATAACTGGTCAGGATTTTCAAATCAAGTTTCTATAACTGGTCGGGATTTTCAAATCCAGTTTTTATAACCGGTCGGGATTTTCAAATTCAGTGTTATAACTGGTCGGGATTTTCAAATCCAGTTTCTATAACTGGTCGGGATTTTGAAATCCAGTTTCTATAACTGGTCGGGATTTTCAATTCCAGATTTTATAACTGGTCGGGATTTTCAAATCCAGTTTCTATATCTGGTCGGGATTTTCAAATCCAGTTTCTATAACTGGTCTGGATTTTCAAATCCAGTTTCTATAACTGGTCGTGATTTTCAAATCCAGTTTCTATAACTGGTCGGGATTTTCAACTCTAGTTTTTATAACTGGTCGGGATTTTCAAATCCAGTTTTATAACTGGTCGGGATTTTCAAATCCATTTTCTATAACTGGTCGGGATTTTCAAATCTAGTTTTATAATTGGTCGGGATTTTCAAATCCAGTTTCTATAACTCGTCGGGATTTTCAAATCCAGTTTTATAACTGGTCGGGATTTTCAAATCTAGTTTTAATAACTGGTCAGGATTTTCAAATTCAGTTTCTATAACTGGTCAGGATTTTCAAATCCAGTTTCTATAACTGGTCGGGATTTTCAAATCCAGTTTTTATAACTGGTCGGAATTTTCAAATTCAGTTTCTATAACTGGTCAGGATTTTCAAATCCAGTTTCTATAACTGGTCGGGATTTTCAAATCCAGTTTTTATAACTGGTCGGGATTTTCAAATTCAGTGTTATAACTGGTCGGGATTTTCAACTCCAGTTTCTATAACTGGTCGGGATTTTGAAATCCAGTTTCTATAACTGGTTGGGATTTTCAAATCCAGTTTTTATAACTGGTCGGGATTTTCAAATCCAGTTTCTATAACTGGTCGAGATTTTCAAATCCAGTTTTATAACTGACGGGATTTTCAAATCTAGTTTCTATAACTGGTCGGGATTTTCAAATCCAGTTTTTATAACTGGTCGGTATTTTGAAATCCAGTTTCTATAAGTTGTCGGGATTTTCAAATCCAGTTTTTATAACTGGTCGGGATTTTCAAATCCAGTTTCTATAACTGGTCGGGATTTTCAAATCCAGTTTTATAACTAGTCAGGATTTTCAAATCTAGTTTCTATAACTGGTAGGGATTTTCAAATCCAGTTTCTATAACTGGTCGGGATTTTCAAATCCAGTTTCTATAACTGGTCGGGATTTTCAAATCTAGTTTTTATAACTGGTCGGGATTTTCAAATCCAGTTTTTGTAACTGGTCGGGATTTTCAAAATTCAGTTTTTACAACTGGTCGGGATTTTCAAATCCAGTTTCTATAACTGGTCGTGATTTCAAAATCTAGTGTCATAACTGGCCGGTATTTTTAAATCCAATTTCTATAACTGGTCGGGATTTTCAAATCCAGTTTTATAACTGGTCAGGATTTTCAAATGCAGTTTCTATAACTGGTCGGGATTTTTAAATCTAGTTTTATAACTGGTTGGGATTTTCAAATCCAGATTTATAACTGGTCGGGATTTTCAAATCCAGTTTCTATAACTGGTCGTGATTTCCAAATCTAGTGTCATAACTGGTCGGGATTTTCAAATCCAGTTTCTATAACTGGTCGGGATTTTCAAATCCAATTTTATAACTGGTCGAGATTTTCAAATCCAGTTTTTATAACTGGTCGGGATATTCAAATCCAGTTTCTATAACTGGTCAGGATTTTCAAATCAAGTTTCTATAACTGGTCGGGATTTTCAAATCCAGTTTTTATAACCGGTCGGGATTTTCAAATTCAGTGTTATAACTGGTCGGGATTTTCAAATCCAGTTTCTATAACTGGTCGGGATTTTGAAATCCAGTTTCTATAACTGGTCGGGATTTTCAATTCCAGATTTTATAACTGGTCGGGATTTTCAAATCCAGTTTCTATATCTGGTCGGGATTTTCAAATCCAGTTTCTATAACTGGTCGAGATTTTCAAATCCAGTTTCTATAACTGGTCGTGATTTTCAAATCCAGTTTCTATAACTGGTCGGGATTTTCAACTCTAGTTTTTATAACTGGTCGGGATTTTCAAATCCAGTTTTATAACTGGTCGGGATTTTCAAATCCATTTTCTATAACTGGTCGGGATTTTCAAATCTAGTTTTATAATTGGTCGGGATTTTCAAATCCAGTGTTATAACTGATCAGGATTTTCAAATTCAGTTTCTATAACTCGTCGGGATTTTCAAATCCAGTTTTATAACTGGTCGGGATTTTCAAATCTAGTTTTAATAACTGGTCAGGATTTTCAAATTCAGTTTCTATAACTGGTCAGGATTTTCAAATCCAGTTTCTATAACTGGTCGGAATTTTCAAATCCAGTTTTTATAACTGGTCGGGATTTTCAAATTCAGTGTTATAACTGGTCGGGATTTTCAACTCCAGTTTCTATAACTGGTCGGGATTTTGAAATCGAGTTTCTATAACTCGTCGGGATTTTCAAATCCAGTTTTATAACTGGTCGGGATTTTCAAATCCAGTTTTATAGCTGGTCGGGATTTTCAAATCCATTTTCTATAAGTGGTCGGGATTTTCAAATCTTGTTTTGTAATTAGTCGGGATTTTCAAATCTAGTGTTATAACTGATCAGGATTTTCAAATTCAGTTTCTATAACTCCTCGCGATTTTCAAATCCAGTTTTATAACTGGTCGGGATTTTCAAATCCAGTGTTTATAACTGGTCGGGATTTTCAAATTCAGTTTCTATAACTGGTCAGGATTTTCAAATCTAGTTTTTATAACTGGTCAGGATTTTCAAATTTAGTTTATATAACTGGTCAGGATTTTCAAATCCAGTTTTTATAACTAGTCGGGATTTTCAAATCCAGTTTTTATAACTGGTCGGAATTTTCAAATTCAGTGTTATAACTGGTCGGGATTTTCAAATCCAGTTTCTATAACTGGTGGGGATTTTCAAATCCAGTTTTATAACTGGTCGGGATTTTCAAATCCATTTTCTATAACTGGTCGGGATTTTCAAATCTAGTTTTATAATTGGTCGGGATTTTCAAATCCAGTGTTATAACTGATCAGGATTTTCAAATCCAGTTTCTATAACTGGTCGAGATTTTCAAATCCAGTTTTATAACTGGTCGGGATTTTCAAATCCAGTTTTTATAACCGGTCGGGATTTTCAAATTCAGTGTTATAACTGGTCGGGATTTTCAAATCCAGTTTCTATAACTGGTCGGGATTTTGAAATCCAGTTTCTATAACTGGTCGGGATTTTCAAATCCAGTGTTATAACTGATCAGGATTTTCAAATCCAGTTTCTATAACTGGTCGGGATTTTCAAATCCAGTTTTATAACTGGTCGGGATTTTCAAATCCAGTTTTTATAACTGGTCGGGATTTTCAAATCCAGTTTCTATAACTGGTCAGAATTTTCAAATCAAGTTTCTATAACTGGTCAGAATTTTCAAATCCAGTTTTTATAACCGGTCGGGATTTTCAAATCTAGTTTCTATAACTGGTCGGGATTTTGAAATCTAGTTTCTATAACTGATCGGGATTTTCAATTGCAGATTTTATAACTGGTCGGGATTTTCAAATCCAGTTTCTATAACTGATATGGATTTTCAAATCCAGTTTCTATAACTGGTCGGGATTTTGAAATCCAATTTCTATAACTGGTCGGGATTTTCAAATACAGTTTCTATAACTGGTCGAGATTTTCAAATCCAGTTTCTATAACTGGTCGGGATTTGCAACTCCAGTTTTTATAACTCGTCGGGATTGTCAAATCCAGTATCTATAACTGGTCGGAATTTTCAAATCTAGTGTCATAACTGGTCGGAATTTTTAAATCCAGTTTCTATAACTGGTCGGGATTTTCAAATCCAGTTTCTATAACTGGTCGTGATTTTTAAATCCAGTTTCTATAACTGGTCGGGATTTTGAAATCTAGTTTCTATAACTGGTCGGGATTTTCAAATACAGTTTCTATAACTGGTCGAGATTTTCAAATCCAGTTTCTATAAATGGTCTGGATTTTCAACTCCAGTTTTTATAACTGGTCGGGATTTTCAAATCCAGTATCTATAACTGGTCAGAATTTTTAAATCTAGTGTCATAACTAGTCAGAATTTTTAAATCCAGTTTCTATAACTGGTCGGGATTTTCAAATCCAGTTTTATAACTGGTCAGGATTTTCAAATCCAGTTTCTATAACTGGTCAGGATTTTCAAATCCAGTTTTATAACTGGTCGGGATTTTCAAATCCAGTTTCTATAACTGGTCGGGATTTTTAAATCCAGTTTTATAATTGGTGGGGATTTTCAAATCCAGTTTTATAACTAGTCGGGATTTTCAAATCCAGTTTCTATAACTGGTCGGGATTTTCAAATCCAGTTTTATAATTGGTCGGAATTTTCAAATCTAGTATTATAACTGATCATGATTTTCAAATCCAGTTTCTATAAATGGTCGGGATTTTCAAATTCAGTTTCTATAACTAGTCAGGATTTTCAAATCCAGTTTCTATAACTGGTCGGGATTTTCAAATCCAGTTTTTATAACTGGTCAGGATTTTCAAATTCAGTGTTATAACTGGTCGGGATTTTCAAATCCAGTTTCTATAACTGGTCGGGATTTTCAAATCCAGTTTCTACAACTGGTCGGTATTTTGAAATCCAGTTTCTATAAGTTGTCGGGATTTTCAAATCCAGTTTTTATAACTGGTCGGGATTTTCAAATCCAGTTTCTATAACTGGTCGGGATTTTCAAATCCAGTTTTATAACTAGTCAGGATTTTCAAATCTAGTTTCTATAACTGGTAGGGATTTTCAAATCCAGTTTCTATAACTGGTCGGGATTTTCAAATCCAGTTTCTATAACTGGTCGGGATTTTCAAATCTAGTTTTTATAACTGGTCGGGATTTTCAAATCCAGTTTTTGTAACTGGTCGGGATTTTCAAAATTCAGTTTTTACAACTGGTCGGGATTTTCAAATCCAGTTTCTATAACTGGTCGTGATTTCAAAATCTAGTGTCATAACTGGCCGGGATTTTTAAATCCAATTTCTATAACTGGTCGGGATTTTCAAATCCAGTTTTATAACTGGTCAGGATTTTCAAATGCAGTTTCTATAACTGGTCGGGATTTTTAAATCTAGTTTTATAACTGGTTGGGATTTTCAAATCCAGATTTATAACTGGTCGGGATTTTCAAATCCAGTTTCTATAACTGGTCGTGATTTCCAAATCTAGTGTCATAACTGGTCGGGATTTTCAAATCCAGTTTCTATAACTGGTCGGGATTTTCAAATCCAATTTTATAACTGGTCGAGATTTTCAAATCCAGTTTTTATAACTGGTCGGGATTTTCAAATCCAGTTTCTATAACTGGTCAGGATTTTCAAATCAAGTTTCTATAACTGGTCGGGATTTTCAAATCCAGTTTTTATAACCGGTCGGGATTTTCAAATTCAGTGTTATAACTGGTCGGGATTTTCAAATCCAGTTTCTATAACTGGTCGGGATTTTGAAATCCAGTTTCTATAACTGGTCGGGATTTTCAATTCCAGATTTTATAACTGGTCGGGATTTTCAAATCCAGTTTCTATATCTGGTCGGGATTTTCAAATCCAGTTTCTATAACTGGTCGAGATTTTCAAATCCAGTTTCTATAACTGGTCGTGATTTTCAAATCCAGTTTCTATAACTGGTCGGGATTTTCAACTCTAGTTTTTATAACTGGTCAGGATTTTCAAATCCAGTTTTATAACTGGTCGGGATTTTCAAATCCATTTTCTATAACTGGTCGGGATTTTCAAATCTAGTTTTATAATTGGTCGGGATTTTCAAATCCAGTGTTATAACTGATCAGGATTTTCAAATTCAGTTTCTATAACTCGTCGGGATTTTCAAATCCAGTTTTATAACTGGTCGGGATTTTCAAATCTAGTTTTAATAACTGGTCAGGATTTTCAAATTCAGTTTCTATAACTGGTCAGGATTTTCAAATCCAGTTTCTATAACTGGTCGGGATTTTCAAATCCAGTTTTTATAACTGGTCGGGATTTTCAAATTCAGTGTTATAACTGGTCGGGATTTTCAACTCCAGTTTCTATAACTGGTCGGGATTTTGAAATCCAGTTTCTATAACTGGTTGGGATTTTCAAATCCAGTTTTTATAACTGGTCGGGATTTTCAAATCCAGTTTCTATAACTGGTCGAGATTTTCAAATCCAGTTTTATAACTGGCGGGATTTTCAAATCTAGTTTCTATAACTGGTCGATATTTTCAAATCTAGTTTCTATAACTGGTCGGGATTTTCAAATCCAGTTTCTATAACTGGTCGGGATTTTCAAATCTAGTTTTTATAACTGGTCGGGATTTTCAAATCTAGTTTCTATAACTGGTCAGGATTTTCAAATCCAGTTTCTATAATTGGTCGGGATTTTAAAATTCAGTTTCTATAACTGGTCGGGATTTTGAAATCTAGTTTCTATAACTGGTCGGGATTTTCAATTCCAGATTTTATAACTGGTCGGGATTTTCAAATCCAGTTTCTATAACTGATAGGGATTTTCAAATCCAGTTTCTATAACAGGTCGGGATTTTGAAATCCAGTTTCTATAACTGGTCGGGATTTTCAAATACAGTTTCTATAACTGGTCGAGATTTTCAAATCCAGTTTTATAACTGGTCGGGGTTTTCAAATCCAGTTTTCATAACTGGTCTGGATTTTCAAATTCAGTTTCTATGACTGGTCAGGATTTTCAAATCCAGTTTCTATAACTAGTCGGGATTTTCAAATTCAGTTTTTATAACTAGTCGGGATTTTCAAATTCAGTGTTATAACTGGTCGGGATTTTCAAATCCAGTTTCTATAACTGGTCGGGATTTTCAAATCCAGTTTCGATAACTGGTCGGTATTTTGAAATCCAGTTTCTATAACTGGCCGGGATTTTCAAATCCATTTTTTATAACTGGTCGGGATTTTCAAATCCAGCTTTATAACTGGTCGGGATTTTTAAATCCAGTTTCTATAACTGGTCGGGATTTTCAAATCCAGTTTTATAACTGGTCGGGATTTTCAAATCTAGTTTCTATAACTGGTCGGGATTTTCAAATCCAGTTTCTATAACTGGTCGGGATTTTCAAATCCAGTTTCTATAACTGGTCGAGATTTTCAAATCCAGTTTCTATAACTGGTCGGGATTTTCATATCCAGTTTCTATAACTGGTCGTGATTTCCAAATCTAGTGTCATAACTGGTCAGGATTTTCAAATCCAATTTCTATAACTGGTCGGGATTTTCAAATCCAGTTTTATAACTGGTCAGGATTTTCAAATGCAGTTTCTATAACTGGTCGGGATTTTTAAATCTAGTTTTATAACTGGTTGGGATTTTCAAATCCAGATTTATAACTGGTCGGGATTTTCAAATCCAGTTTCTATAACAGGTCCCGATTTTCAAATCTAGTTTTATAATTGGTCGGAATTTTCAAATCCAGTGTTACAAATGATTAGGATTTTCAAATCCAGTTTCTATAACTGGTCGGGATTTTCAAATCCAGTTTATATAACTGGTCGGGATTTTCAAATCCAGTTTCTATAACTGGTCGGGATTTTCAAATCTAGTTTTTATAACTGGTCAGGATTTTCAAATCCAGTTTCTATAACTGGTCAGGATTTTCAAATCTAGTTTCTATAACTGGTCGGGATTTTAAAATCCAGTTTCTATAACTGGTCTGGATTTTCAAATACAGTTTTATAACTAGTCAGGATTTTCAAATCTAGTTTCTATAACTGGTAGGGATTTTCAAATCCAGTTTCTATAACTGGTCGGGATTTTCAAATCCAGTTTCTATAACTGGTCGGGATTTTCAAATCTAGTTTTTATAACTGGTCGGGATTTTCAAATCCAGTTTTTGTAACTGGTCGGGATTTTCAAAATTCAGTTTTTACAACTGGTCGGGATTTTCAAATCCAGTTTCTATAACTGGTCGTGATTTTCAAATCCAGTTTCTATAACTGGTCGGGATTTTCAACTCTAGTTTTTATAACTGGTCGGGATTTTCAAATCCAGTTTTATAACTGGTCGGGATTTTCAAATCCATTTTCTATAACTGGTCGGGATTTTCAAATCTAGTTTTATAATTGGTCGGGATTTTCAAATCCAGTTTCTATAACTCGTCGGGATTTTCAAATCCAGTTTTATAACTGGTCGGGATTTTCAAATCTAGTTTTAATAACTGGTCAGGATTTTCAAATTCAGTTTCTATAACTGGTCAGGATTTTCAAATCCAGTTTCTATAACTGGTCGGGATTTTCAAATCCAGTTTTTATAACTGGTCGGAATTTTCAAATTCAGTTTCTATAACTGGTCAGGATTTTCAAATCCAGTTTTTATAACTGGTCGGGATTTTCAAATCCAGTTTTTATAACTGGTCGGGATTTTCAAATTCAGTGTTATAACTGGTCGGGATTTTCAACTCCAGTTTCTATAACTGGTCGGGATTTTGAAATCCAGTTTCTATAACTGGTTGGGATTTTCAAATCCAGTTTTTATAACTGGTCGGGATTTTCAAATCCAGTTTCTATAACTGGTCGAGATTTTCAAATCCAGTTTTATAACTGACGGGATTTTCAAATCTAGTTTCTATAACTGGTCGGGATTTTCAAATCCAGTTTTTATAACTGGTCGGTATTTTGAAATCCAGTTTCTATAAGTTGTCGGGATTTTCAAATCCAGTTTTTATAACTGGTCGGGATTTTCAAATCCAGTTTCTATAACTGGTCGGGATTTTCAAATCCAGTTTTATAACTAGTCAGGATTTTCAAATCTAGTTTCTATAACTGGTAGGGATTTTCAAATCCAGTTTCTATAACTGGTCGGGATTTTCAAATCCAGTTTCTATAACTGGTCGGGATTTTCAAATCTAGTTTTTATAACTGGTCGGGATTTTCAAATCCAGTTTTTGTAACTGGTCGGGATTTTCAAAATTCAGTTTTTACAACTGGTCGGGATTTTCAAATCCAGTTTCTATAACTGGTCGTGATTTCAAAATCTAGTGTCATAACTGGCCGGTATTTTTAAATCCAATTTCTATAACTGGTCGGGATTTTCAAATCCAGTTTTATAACTGGTCAGGATTTTCAAATGCAGTTTCTATAACTGGTCGGGATTTTTAAATCTAGTTTTATAACTGGTTGGGATTTTCAAATCCAGATTTATAACTGGTCGGGATTTTCAAATCCAGTTTCTATAACTGGTCGTGATTTCCAAATCTAGTGTCATAACTGGTCGGGATTTTCAAATCCAGTTTCTATAACTGGTCGGGATTTTCAAATCCAATTTTATAACTGGTCGAGATTTTCAAATCCAGTTTTTATAACTGGTCGGGATATTCAAATCCAGTTTCTATAACTGGTCAGGATTTTCAAATCAAGTTTCTATAACTGGTCGGGATTTTCAAATCCAGTTTTTATAACCGGTCGGGATTTTCAAATTCAGTGTTATAACTGGTCGGGATTTTCAAATCCAGTTTCTATAACTGGTCGGGATTTTGAAATCCAGTTTCTATAACTGGTCGGGATTTTCAATTCCAGATTTTATAACTGGTCGGGATTTTCAAATCCAGTTTCTATATCTGGTCGGGATTTTCAAATCCAGTTTCTATAACTGGTCGAGATTTTCAAATCCAGTTTCTATAACTGGTCGTGATTTTCAAATCCAGTTTCTATAACTGGTCGGGATTTTCAACTCTAGTTTTTATAACTGGTCGGGATTTTCAAATCCAGTTTTATAACTGGTCGGGATTTTCAAATCCATTTTCTATAACTGGTCGGGATTTTCAAATCTAGTTTTATAATTGGTCGGGATTTTCAAATCCAGTGTTATAACTGATCAGGATTTTCAAATTCAGTTTCTATAACTCGTCGGGATTTTCAAATCCAGTTTTATAACTGGTCGGGATTTTCAAATCTAGTTTTAATAACTGGTCAGGATTTTCAAATTCAGTTTCTATAACTGGTCAGGATTTTCAAATCCAGTTTCTATAACTGGTCGGAATTTTCAAATCCAGTTTTTATAACTGGTCGGGATTTTCAAATTCAGTGTTATAACTGGTCGGGATTTTCAACTCCAGTTTCTATAACTGGTCGGGATTTTGAAATCGAGTTTCTATAACTCGTCGGGATTTTCAAATCCAGTTTTATAACTGGTCGGGATTTTCAAATCCAGTTTTATAGCTGGTCGGGATTTTCAAATCCATTTTCTATAAGTGGTCGGGATTTTCAAATCTTGTTTTGTAATTAGTCGGGATTTTCAAATCTAGTGTTATAACTGATCAGGATTTTCAAATTCAGTTTCTATAACTCCTCGCGATTTTCAAATCCAGTTTTATAACTGGTCGGGATTTTCAAATCCAGTGTTTATAACTGGTCGGGATTTTCAAATTCAGTTTCTATAACTGGTCAGGATTTTCAAATCTAGTTTTTATAACTGGTCAGGATTTTCAAATTTAGTTTATATAACTGGTCAGGATTTTCAAATCCAGTTTTTATAACTAGTCGGGATTTTCAAATCCAGTTTTTATAACTGGTCGGAATTTTCAAATTCAGTGTTATAACTGGTCAGGATTTTCAAATCCAGTTTCTATAACTGGTGGGGATTTTCAAATCCAGTTTTATAACTGGTCGGGATTTTCAAATCCATTTTCTATAACTGGTCGGGATTTTCAAATCTAGTTTTATAATTGGTCGGGATTTTCAAATCCAGTGTTATAACTGATCAGGATTTTCAAATCCAGTTTCTATAACTGGTCGAGATTTTCAAATCCAGTTTTATAACTGGTCGGGATTTTCAAATCCAGTTTTTATAACCGGTCGGGATTTTCAAATTCAGTGTTATAACTGGTCGGGATTTTCAAATCCAGTTTCTATAACTGGTCGGGATTTTGAAATCCAGTTTCTATAACTGGTCGGGATTTTCAAATCCAGTGTTATAACTGATCAGGATTTTCAAATCCAGTTTCTATAACTGGTCGGGATTTTCAAATCCAGTTTTATAACTGGTCGGGATTTTCAAATCCAGTTTTTATAACTGGTCGGGATTTTCAAATCCAGTTTCTATAACTGGTCAGAATTTTCAAATCAAGTTTCTATAACTGGTCAGAATTTTCAAATCCAGTTTTTATAACCGGTCGGGATTTTCAAATCTAGTTTCTATAACTGGTCGGGATTTTGAAATCTAGTTTCTATAACTGATCGGGATTTTCAATTGCAGATTTTATAACTGGTCGGGATTTTCAAATCCAGTTTCTATAACTGATATGGATTTTCAAATCCAGTTTCTATAACTGGTCGGGATTTTGAAATCCAATTTCTATAACTGGTCGGGATTTTCAAATACAGTTTCTATAACTGGTCGAGATTTTCAAATCCAGTTTCTACAACTGGTCGGGATTTGCAACTCCAGTTTTTATAACTCGTCGGGATTTTCAAATCCAGTATCTATAACTGGTCGGAATTTTCAAATCTAGTGTCATAACTGGTCGGAATTTTTAAATCCAGTTTCTATAACTGGTCGGGATTTTCAAATCCAGTTTCTATAACTGGTCGTGATTTTTAAATCCAGTTTCTATAACTGGTCGGGATTTTGAAATCTAGTTTCTATAACTGGTCGGGATTTTCAAATACAGTTTCTATAACTGGTCGAGATTTTCAAATCCAGTTTCTATAAATGGTCTGGATTTTCAACTCCAGTTTTTATAACTGGTCGGGATTTTCAAATCCAGTATCTATAACTGGTCAGAATTTTTAAATCTAGTGTCATAACTAGTCAGAATTTTTAAATCCAGTTTCTATAACTGGTCGGGATTTTCAAATCCAGTTTTATAACTGGTCAGGATTTTCAAATCCAGTTTCTATAACTGGTCAGGATTTTCAAATCCAGTTTTATAACTGGTCGGGATTTTCAAATCCAGTTTCTATAACTGGTCGGGATTTTTAAATCCAGTTTTATAATTGGTCGGGATTTTCAAATCCAGTTTTATAACTAGTCGGGATTTTCAAATCCAGTTTCTATAACTGGTCGGGATTTTCAAATCCAGTTTTATAATTGGTCGGAATTTTCAAATCTAGTATTATAACTGATCATGATTTTCAAATCCAGTTTCTATAAATGGTCGGGATTTTCAAATTCAGTTTCTATAACTAGTCAGGATTTTCAAATCCAGTTTCTATAACTGGTCGGGATTTTCAAATCCAGTTTTTATAACTGGTCAGGATTTTCAAATTCAGTGTTATAACTGGTCGGGATTTTCAAATCCAGTTTCTATAACTGGTCGGGATTTTCAAATCCAGTTTCTACAACTGGTCGGTATTTTGAAATCCAGTTTCTATAAGTTGTCGGGATTTTCAAATCCAGTTTTTATAACTGGTCGGGATTTTCAAATCCAGTTTCTATAACTGGTCGGGATTTTCAAATCCAGTTTTATAACTAGTCAGGATTTTCAAATCTAGTTTCTATAACTGGTAGGGATTTTCAAATCCAGTTTCTATAACTGGTCGGGATTTTCAAATCCAGTTTCTATAACTGGTCGGGATTTTCAAATCTAGTTTTTATAACTGGTCGGGATTTTCAAATCCAGTTTTTGTAACTGGTCGGGATTTTCAAAATTCAGTTTTTACAACTGGTCGGGATTTTCAAATCCAGTTTCTATAACTGGTCGTGATTTCAAAATCTAGTGTCATAACTGGTCGTGATTTCAAAATCTAGTTTCGATAACTGGTCGGTATTTTGAAATCCAGTTTCTATAACTGGCCGGGATTTTCAAATCCATTTTTTATAACTGGTCGGGATTTTCAAATCCAGCTTTATAACTGGTCGGGATTTTTAAATCCAGTTTCTATAACTGGTCGGGATTTTCAAATCCAGTTTTATAACTGGTCGGGATTTTCAAATCTAGTTTCTATAACTGGTCGGGATTTTGAAATCCAGTTTCTATAACTGGTCGGGATTTTCAAATCCAGTTTCTATAACTGGTCGAGATTTTCAAATCCAGTTTCTATAACTGGTCGGGATTTTCATATCCAGTTTCTATAACTGGTCGTGATTTCCAAATCTAGTGTCATAACTGGTCAGGATTTTCAAATCCAATTTCTATAACTGGTCGGGATTTTCAAATCCAGTTTTATAACTGGTCAGGATTTTCAAATGCAGTTTCTATAACTGGTCGGGATTTTTAAATCTAGTTTTATAACTGGTTGGGATTTTCAAATCCAGATTTATAACTGGTCGGGATTTTCAAATCCAGTTTCTATAACAGGTCCCGATTTTCAAATCTAGTTTTATAATTGGTCGGAATTTTCAAATCCAGTGTTACAAATGATTAGGATTTTCAAATCCAGTTTCTATAACTGGTCGGGATTTTCAAATCCAGTTTATATAACTGGTCGGGATTTTCAAATCCAGTTTCTATAACTGGTCGGGATTTTCAAATCTAGTTTTTATAACTGGTCAGGATTTTCAAATCCAGTTTCTATAACTGGTCAGGATTTTCAAATCTAGTTTCTATAACTGGTCGGGATTTTAAAATCCAGTTTCTATAACTGGTCGGGATTTTCAAATCCAGTTTTATAACTAGTCAGGATTTTCAAATCTAGTTTCTATAACTGGTAGGGATTTTCAAATCCAGTTTCTATAACTGGTCGGGATTTTCAAATCCAGTTTCTATAACTGGTCGGGATTTTCAAATCTAGTTTTTATAACTGGTCGGGATTTTCAAATCCAGTTTTTGTAACTGGTCGGGATTTTCAAAATTCAGTTTTTACAACTGGTCGGGATTTTCAAATCCAGTTTCTATAACTGGTCGTGATTTTCAAATCCAGTTTCTATAACTGGTCGGGATTTTCAACTCTAGTTTTTATAACTGGTCGGGATTTTCAAATCCAGTTTTATAACTGGTCGGGATTTTCAAATCCATTTTCTATAACTGGTCGGGATTTTCAAATCTAGTTTTATAATTGGTCGGGATTTTCAAATCCAGTTTCTATAACTCGTCGGGATTTTCAAATCCAGTTTTATAACTGGTCGGGATTTTCAAATCTAGTTTTAATAACTGGTCAGGATTTTCAAATTCAGTTTCTATAACTGGTCAGGATTTTCAAATCCAGTTTCTATAACTGGTCGGGATTTTCAAATCCAGTTTTTATAACTGGTCGGAATTTTCAAATTCAGTTTCTATAACTGGTCAGGATTTTCAAATCCAGTTTCTATAACTGGTCGGGATTTTCAAATCCAGTTTTTATAACTGGTCGGGATTTTCAAATTCAGTGTTATAACTGGTCGGGATTTTCAACTCCAGTTTCTATAACTGGTCGGGATTTTGAAATCCAGTTTCTATAACTGGTTGGGATTTTCAAATCCAGTTTTTATAACTGGTCGGGATTTTCAAATCCAGTTTCTATAACTGGTCGAGATTTTCAAATCCAGTTTTATAACTGACGGGATTTTCAAATCTAGTTTCTATAACTGGTCGGGATTTTCAAATCCAGTTTTTATAACTGGTCGGTATTTTGAAATCCAGTTTCTATAAGTTGTCGGGATTTTCAAATCCAGTTTTTATAACTGGTCGGGATTTTCAAATCCAGTTTCTATAACTGGTCGGGATTTTCAAATCCAGTTTTATAACTAGTCAGGATTTTCAAATCTAGTTTCTATAACTGGTAGGGATTTTCAAATCCAGTTTCTATAACTGGTCGGGATTTTCAAATCCAGTTTCTATAACTGGTCGGGATTTTCAAATCTAGTTTTTATAACTGGTCGGGATTTTCAAATCCAGTTTTTGTAACTGGTCGGGATTTTCAAAATTCAGTTTTTACAACTGGTCGGGATTTTCAAATCCAGTTTCTATAACTGGTCGTGATTTCAAAATCTAGTGTCATAACTGGCCGGTATTTTTAAATCCAATTTCTATAACTGGTCGGGATTTTCAAATCCAGTTTTATAACTGGTCAGGATTTTCAAATGCAGTTTCTATAACTGGTCGGGATTTTTAAATCTAGTTTTATAACTGGTTGGGATTTTCAAATCCAGATTTATAACTGGTCGGGATTTTCAAATCCAGTTTCTATAACTGGTCGTGATTTCCAAATCTAGTGTCATAACTGGTCGGGATTTTCAAATCCAGTTTCTATAACTGGTCGGGATTTTCAAATCCAATTTTATAACTGGTCGAGATTTTCAAATCCAGTTTTTATAACTGGTCGGGATATTCAAATCCAGTTTCTATAACTGGTCAGGATTTTCAAATCAAGTTTCTATAACTGGTCGGGATTTTCAAATCCAGTTTTTATAACCGGTCGGGATTTTCAAATTCAGTGTTATAACTGGTCGGGATTTTCAAATCCAGTTTCTATAACTGGTCGGGATTTTGAAATCCAGTTTCTATAACTGGTCGGGATTTTCAATTCCAGATTTTATAACTGGTCGGGATTTTCAAATCCAGTTTCTATATCTGGTCGGGATTTTCAAATCCAGTTTCTATAACTGGTCGAGATTTTCAAATCCAGTTTCTATAACTGGTCGTGATTTTCAAATCCAGTTTCTATAACTGGTCGGGATTTTCAACTCTAGTTTTTATAACTGGTCGGGATTTTCAAATCCAGTTTTATAACTGGTCGGGATTTTCAAATCCATTTTCTATAACTGGTCGGGATTTTCAAATCTAGTTTTATAATTGGTCGGGATTTTCAAATCCAGTGTTATAACTGATCAGGATTTTCAAATTCAGTTTCTATAACTCGTCGGGATTTTCAAATCCAGTTTTATAACTGGTCGGGATTTTCAAATCTAGTTTTAATAACTGGTCAGGATTTTCAAATTCAGTTTCTATAACTGGTCAGGATTTTCAAATCCAGTTTCTATAACTGGTCGGAATTTTCAAATCCAGTTTTTATAACTGGTCGGGATTTTCAAATTCAGTGTTATAACTGGTCGGGATTTTCAACTCCAGTTTCTATAACTGGTCGGGATTTTGAAATCGAGTTTCTATAACTCGTCGGGATTTTCAAATCCAGTTTTATAACTGGTCGGGATTTTCAAATCCAGTTTTATAGCTGGTCGGGATTTTCAAATCCATTTTCTATAAGTGGTCGGGATTTTCAAATCTTGTTTTGTAATTAGTCGGGATTTTCAAATCTAGTGTTATAACTGATCAGGATTTTCAAATTCAGTTTCTATAACTCCTCGCGATTTTCAAATCCAGTTTTATAACTGGTCGGGATTTTCAAATCCAGTGTTTATAACTGGTCGGGATTTTCAAATTCAGTTTCTATAACTGGTCAGGATTTTCAAATCTAGTTTTTATAACTGGTCAGGATTTTCAAATTTAGTTTATATAACTGGTCAGGATTTTCAAATCCAGTTTTTATAACTAGTCGGGATTTTCAAATCCAGTTTTTATAACTGGTCGGAATTTTCAAATTCAGTGTTATAACTGGTCGGGATTTTCAAATCCAGTTTCTATAACTGGTGGGGATTTTCAAATCCAGTTTTATAACTGGTCGGGATTTTCAAATCCATTTTCTATAACTGGTCGGGATTTTCAAATCTAGTTTTATAATTGGTCGGGATTTTCAAATCCAGTGTTATAACTGATCAGGATTTTCAAATCCAGTTTCTATAACTGGTCGAGATTTTCAAATCCAGTTTTATAACTGGTCGGGATTTTCAAATCCAGTTTTTATAACCGGTCGGGATTTTCAAATTCAGTGTTATAACTGGTCGGGATTTTCAAATCCAGTTTCTATAACTGGTCGGGATTTTGAAATCCAGTTTCTATAACTGGTCGGGATTTTCAAATCCAGTGTTATAACTGATCAGGATTTTCAAATCCAGTTTCTATAACTGGTCGGGATTTTCAAATCCAGTTTTATAACTGGTCGGGATTTTCAAATCCAGTTTTTATAACTGGTCGGGATTTTCAAATCCAGTTTCTATAACTGGTCAGAATTTTCAAATCAAGTTTCTATAACTGGTCAGAATTTTCAAATCCAGTTTTTATAACCGGTCGGGATTTTCAAATCTAGTTTCTATAACTGGTCGGGATTTTGAAATCTAGTTTCTATAACTGATCGGGATTTTCAATTGCAGATTTTATAACTGGTCGGGATTTTCAAATCCAGTTTCTATAACTGATATGGATTTTCAAATCCAGTTTCTATAACTGGTCGGGATTTTGAAATCCAATTTCTATAACTGGTCGGGATTTTCAAATACAGTTTCTATAACTGGTCGAGATTTTCAAATCCAGTTTCTACAACTGGTCGGGATTTGCAACTCCAGTTTTTATAACTCGTCGGGATTTTCAAATCCAGTATCTATAACTGGTCGGAATTTTCAAATCTAGTGTCATAACTGGTCGGAATTTTTAAATCCAGTTTCTATAACTGGTCGGGATTTTCAAATCCAGTTTCTATAACTGGTCGTGATTTTTAAATCCAGTTTCTATAACTGGTCGGGATTTTGAAATCTAGTTTCTATAACTGGTCGGGATTTTCAAATACAGTTTCTATAACTGGTCGAGATTTTCAAATCCAGTTTCTATAAATGGTCTGGATTTTCAACTCCAGTTTTTATAACTGGTCGGGATTTTCAAATCCAGTATCTATAACTGGTCAGAATTTTTAAATCTAGTGTCATAACTAGTCAGAATTTTTAAATCCAGTTTCTATAACTGGTCGGGATTTTCAAATCCAGTTTTATAACTGGTCAGGATTTTCAAATCCAGTTTCTATAACTGGTCAGGATTTTCAAATCCAGTTTTATAACTGGTCGGGATTTTCAAATCCAGTTTCTATAACTGGTCGGGATTTTTAAATCCAGTTTTATAATTGGTCGGGATTTTCAAATCCAGTTTTATAACTAGTCGGGATTTTCAAATCCAGTTTCTATAACTGGTCGGGATTTTCAAATCCAGTTTTATAATTGGTCGGAATTTTCAAATCTAGTATTATAACTGATCATGATTTTCAAATCCAGTTTCTATAAATGGTCGGGATTTTCAAATTCAGTTTCTATAACTAGTCAGGATTTTCAAATCCAGTTTCTATAACTGGTCGGGATTTTCAAATCCAGTTTTTATAACTGGTCAGGATTTTCAAATTCAGTGTTATAACTGGTCGGGATTTTCAAATCCAGTTTCTATAACTGGTCGGGATTTTCAAATCCAGTTTCTACAACTGGTCGGTATTTTGAAATCCAGTTTCTATAAGTTGTCGGGATTTTCAAATCCAGTTTTTATAACTGGTCGGGATTTTCAAATCCAGTTTCTATAACTGGTCGGGATTTTCAAATCCAGTTTTATAACTAGTCAGGATTTTCAAATCTAGTTTCTATAACTGGTAGGGATTTTCAAATCCAGTTTCTATAACTGGTCGGGATTTTCAAATCCAGTTTCTATAACTGGTCGGGATTTTCAAATCTAGTTTTTATAACTGGTCGGGATTTTCAAATCCAGTTTTTGTAACTGGTCGGGATTTTCAAAATTCAGTTTTTACAACTGGTCGGGATTTTCAAATCCAGTTTCTATAACTGGTCGTGATTTCAAAATCTAGTGTCATAACTGGCCGGGATTTTTAAATCCAATTTCTATAACTGGTCGGGATTTTCAAATCCAGTTTTATAACTGGTCAGGATTTTCAAATGCAGTTTCTATAACTGGTCGGGATTTTTAAATCTAGTTTTATAACTGGTTGGGATTTTCAAATCCAGATTTATAACTGGTCGGGATTTTCAAATCCAGTTTCTATAACTGGTCGTGATTTCCAAATCTAGTGTCATAACTGGTCGGGATTTTCAAATCCAGTTTCTATAACTGGTCGGGATTTTCAAATCCAATTTTATAACTGGTCGAGATTTTCAAATCCAGTTTTTATAACTGGTCGGGATTTTCAAATCCAGTTTCTATAACTGGTCAGGATTTTCAAATCAAGTTTCTATAACTGGTCGGGATTTTCAAATCCAGTTTTTATAACCGGTCGGGATTTTCAAATTCAGTGTTATAACTGGTCGGGATTTTCAAATCCAGTTTCTATAACTGGTCGGGATTTTGAAATCCAGTTTCTATAACTGGTCGGGATTTTCAATTCCAGATTTTATAACTGGTCGGGATTTTCAAATCCAGTTTCTATATCTGGTCGGGATTTTCAAATCCAGTTTCTATAACTGGTCGAGATTTTCAAATCCAGTTTCTATAACTGGTCGTGATTTTCAAATCCAGTTTCTATAACTGGTCGGGATTTTCAACTCTAGTTTTTATAACTGGTCAGGATTTTCAAATCCAGTTTTATAACTGGTCGGGATTTTCAAATCCATTTTCTATAACTGGTCGGGATTTTCAAATCTAGTTTTATAATTGGTCGGGATTTTCAAATCCAGTGTTATAACTGATCAGGATTTTCAAATTCAGTTTCTATAACTCGTCGGGATTTTCAAATCCAGTTTTATAACTGGTCGGGATTTTCAAATCTAGTTTTAATAACTGGTCAGGATTTTCAAATTCAGTTTCTATAACTGGTCAGGATTTTCAAATCCAGTTTCTATAACTGGTCGGGATTTTCAAATCCAGTTTTTATAACTGGTCGGGATTTTCAAATTCAGTGTTATAACTGGTCGGGATTTTCAACTCCAGTTTCTATAACTGGTCGGGATTTTGAAATCCAGTTTCTATAACTGGTTGGGATTTTCAAATCCAGTTTTTATAACTGGTCGGGATTTTCAAATCCAGTTTCTATAACTGGTCGAGATTTTCAAATCCAGTTTTATAACTGGCGGGATTTTCAAATCTAGTTTCTATAACTGGTCGATATTTTCAAATCTAGTTTCTATAACTGGTCGGGATTTTCAAATCCAGTTTCTATAACTGGTCGGGATTTTCAAATCTAGTTTTTATAACTGGTCGGGATTTTCAAATCTAGTTTCTATAACTGGTCAGGATTTTCAAATCCAGTTTCTATAATTGGTCGGGATTTTAAAATTCAGTTTCTATAACTGGTCGGGATTTTGAAATCTAGTTTCTATAACTGGTCGGGATTTTCAATTCCAGATTTTATAACTGGTCGGGATTTTCAAATCCAGTTTCTATAACTGATAGGGATTTTCAAATCCAGTTTCTATAACAGGTCGGGATTTTGAAATCCAGTTTCTATAACTGGTCGGGATTTTCAAATACAGTTTCTATAACTGGTCGAGATTTTCAAATCCAGTTTTATAACTGGTCGGGATTTTCAAATCCAGTTTTCATAACTGGTCTGGATTTTCAAATTCAGTTTCTATGACTGGTCAGGATTTTCAAATCCAGTTTCTATAACTAGTCGGGATTTTCAAATTCAGTTTTTATAACTAGTCGGGATTTTCAAATTCAGTGTTATAACTGGTCGGGATTTTCAAATCCAGTTTCTATAACTGGTCGGGATTTTCAAATCCAGTTTCGATAACTGGTCGGTATTTTGAAATCCAGTTTCTATAACTGGCCGGGATTTTCAAATCCATTTTTTATAACTGGTCGGGATTTTCAAATCCAGCTTTATAACTGGTCGGGATTTTTAAATCCAGTTTCTATAACTGGTCGGGATTTTCAAATCCAGTTTTATAACTGGTCGGGATTTTCAAATCTAGTTTCTATAACTGGTCGGGATTTTCAAATCCAGTTTCTATAACTGGTCGGGATTTTCAAATCCAGTTTCTATAACTGGTCGAGATTTTCAAATCCAGTTTCTATAACTGGTCGGGATTTTCATATCCAGTTTCTATAACTGGTCGTGATTTCCAAATCTAGTGTCATAACTGGTCAGGATTTTCAAATCCAATTTCTATAACTGGTCGGGATTTTCAAATCCAGTTTTATAACTGGTCAGGATTTTCAAATGCAGTTTCTATAACTGGTCGGGATTTTTAAATCTAGTTTTATAACTGGTTGGGATTTTCAAATCCAGATTTATAACTGGTCGGGATTTTCAAATCCAGTTTCTATAACAGGTCCCGATTTTCAAATCTAGTTTTATAATTGGTCGGAATTTTCAAATCCAGTGTTACAAATGATTAGGATTTTCAAATCCAGTTTCTATAACTGGTCGGGATTTTCAAATCCAGTTTATATAACTGGTCGGGATTTTCAAATCCAGTTTCTATAACTGGTCGGGATTTTCAAATCTAGTTTTTATAACTGGTCAGGATTTTCAAATCCAGTTTCTATAACTGGTCAGGATTTTCAAATCTAGTTTCTATAACTGGTCGGGATTTTAAAATCCAGTTTCTATAACTGGTCGGGATTTTCAAATCCAGTTTTATAACTAGTCAGGATTTTCAAATCTAGTTTCTATAACTGGTAGGGATTTTCAAATCCAGTTTCTATAACTGGTCGGGATTTTCAAATCCAGTTTCTATAACTGGTCGGGATTTTCAAATCTAGTTTTTATAACTGGTCGGGATTTTCAAATCCAGTTTTTGTAACTGGTCGGGATTTTCAAAATTCAGTTTTTACAACTGGTCGGGATTTTCAAATCCAGTTTCTATAACTGGTCGTGATTTCAAAATCTAGTGTCATAACTGGCCGGGATTTTTAAATCCAATTTCTATAACTGGTCGGGATTTTCAAATCCAGTTTTATAACTGGTCAGGATTTTCAAATGCAGTTTCTATAACTGGTCGGGATTTTTAAATCTAGTTTTATAACTGGTTGGGATTTTCAAATCCAGATTTATAACTGGTCGGGATTTTCAAATCCAGTTTCTATAACTGGTCGTGATTTCCAAATCTAGTGTCATAACTGGTCGGGATTTTCAAATCCAGTTTCTATAACTGGTCGGGATTTTCAAATCCAATTTTATAACTGGTCGAGATTTTCAAATCCAGTTTTTATAACTGGTCGGGATTTTCAAATCCAGTTTCTATAACTGGTCAGGATTTTCAAATCAAGTTTCTATAACTGGTCGGGATTTTCAAATCCAGTTTTTATAACCGGTCGGGATTTTCAAATTCAGTGTTATAACTGGTCGGGATTTTCAAATCCAGTTTCTATAACTGGTCGGGATTTTGAAATCCAGTTTCTATAACTGGTCGGGATTTTCAATTCCAGATTTTATAACTGGTCGGGATTTTCAAATCCAGTTTCTATATCTGGTCGGGATTTTCAAATCCAGTTTCTATAACTGGTCGAGATTTTCAAATCCAGTTTCTATAACTGGTCGTGATTTTCAAATCCAGTTTCTATAACTGGTCGGGATTTTCAACTCTAGTTTTTATAACTGGTCAGGATTTTCAAATCCAGTTTTATAACTGGTCGGGATTTTCAAATCCATTTTCTATAACTGGTCGGGATTTTCAAATCTAGTTTTATAATTGGTCGGGATTTTCAAATCCAGTGTTATAACTGATCAGGATTTTCAAATTCAGTTTCTATAACTCGTCGGGATTTTCAAATCCAGTTTTATAACTGGTCGGGATTTTCAAATCTAGTTTTAATAACTGGTCAGGATTTTCAAATTCAGTTTCTATAACTGGTCAGGATTTTCAAATCCAGTTTCTATAACTGGTCGGGATTTTCAAATCCAGTTTTTATAACTGGTCGGGATTTTCAAATTCAGTGTTATAACTGGTCGGGATTTTCAACTCCAGTTTCTATAACTGGTCGGGATTTTGAAATCCAGTTTCTATAACTGGTTGGGATTTTCAAATCCAGTTTTTATAACTGGTCGGGATTTTCAAATCCAGTTTCTATAACTGGTCGAGATTTTCAAATCCAGTTTTATAACTGGCGGGATTTTCAAATCTAGTTTCTATAACTGGTCGATATTTTCAAATCTAGTTTCTATAACTGGTCGGGATTTTCAAATCCAGTTTCTATAACTGGTCGGGATTTTCAAATCTAGTTTTTATAACTGGTCGGGATTTTCAAATCTAGTTTCTATAACTGGTCAGGATTTTCAAATCCAGTTTCTATAATTGGTCGGGATTTTAAAATTCAGTTTCTATAACTGGTCGGGATTTTGAAATCTAGTTTCTATAA
Organism: Nuphar pumila; assembly: GCF_984573655.1. NCBI lineage: Eukaryota > Viridiplantae > Streptophyta > Magnoliopsida > Nymphaeales > Nymphaeaceae > Nuphar > Nuphar pumila. The sequence continues at coordinate 70,824,888 of NC_143258.1, forward strand.
CTGGTCGGGATTTTCAATTCCAGATTTTATAACTGGTCGGGATTTTCAAATCCAGTTTCTATAACTGATAGGGATTTTCAAATCCAGTTTCTATAACAGGTCGGGATTTTGAAATCCAGTTTCTATAACTGGTCGGGATTTTCAAATACAGTTTCTATAACTGGTCGAGATTTTCAAATCCAGTTTTATAACTGGTCGGGATTTTCAAATCCAGTTTTCATAACTGGTCTGGATTTTCAAATTCAGTTTCTATGACTGGTCAGGATTTTCAAATCCAGTTTCTATAACTAGTCGGGATTTTCAAATTCAGTTTTTATAACTAGTCGGGATTTTCAAATTCAGTGTTATAACTGGTCGGGATTTTCAAATCCAGTTTCTATAACTGGTCGGGATTTTCAAATCCAGTTTCGATAACTGGTCGGTATTTTGAAATCCAGTTTCTATAACTGGCCGGGATTTTCAAATCCAGTTTTTATAACTGGTCGGGATTTTCAAATCCAGCTTTATAACTGGTCGGGATTTTTAAATCCAATTTCTATAACTGGTCGGGATTTTCAAATCCAGTTTTATAACTGGTCGGGATTTTCAAATCTAGTTTCTATAACTGGTCGGGATTTTCAAATCCAGTTTCTATAACTGGTCGGGATTTTCAAATCCAGTTTCTATAACTGGTCGAGATTTTCAAATCCAGTTTCTATAACTGGTCGGGATTTTCATATCCAGTTTCTATAACTGGTCGTGATTTCCAAATCTAGTGTCATAACTGGTCAGGATTTTCAAATCCAATTTCTATAACTGGTCGGGATTTTCAAATCCAGTTTTATAACTGGTCAGGATTTTCAAATGCAGTTTCTATAACTGGTCGGGATTTTTAAATCTAGTTTTATAACTGGTTGGGATTTTCAAATCCAGATTTATAACTGGTCGGGATTTTCAAATCCAGTTTCTATAACAGGTCCCGATTTTCAAATCTAGTTTTATAATTGGTCGGGATTTTCAAATCCAGTGTTACAAATGATTAGGATTTTCAAATCCAGTTTCTATAACTGGTCGGGATTTTCAAATCCAGTTTATATAACTGGTCGGGATTTTCAAATCCAGTTTGTATAACTGGTCGGGATTTTCAAATCTAGTTTTTATAACTGGTCAGGATTTTCAAATCCAGTTTCTATAACTGGTCAGGATTTTCAAATCTAGTTTCTATAACTGGTCGGGATTTTAAAATCCAGTTTCTATAACTGGTCGGGATTTTCAAATCCAGTTTCTATATCTGGTAGGGATTTTCAAATTAAGTTTTTATAACAGGACGGGATTTTCAAATCCAGTTTCTATAACTGGTCGGGATTTTCAAATCTAGTGTCATAACTGGTCGGGATTTTCAAATCCAGTTTCTATAACTGGTTGGGATTTTGAAATCCAGTTTTATAACTGGTCAGAATTTTCAAATCCAGTTTCTATAACTGGTCGGGATTTTCAAATCCAGTTTTATAACTGGTCGGGATTTTCAAATCCAGTTTCTATAACTGGTCGGGATTTTTAAATCTAGTTTTATAACTGGTTGGGATTTTCAAATCCAGTTTTATAACTGGTCGGGATTTTCAAATGCAGTTTCTATAACTGGTCGAGATTTTCAAATCCAGATTTATAATTGGTCGGGATTTTCAACTCTAGTATTATAACTGATCAGGATTTTCAAATCTAGTTTCTATAACTGGTCAGGATTTTCAAATTCAGTTTTATAACTGGTCGGGATTTTCAAATCTAGTTTTTGTAACTGGTCGAGATTTTCAAAATTCAGTTTTTACAACTGGTCGGGATTTTCAAATCCAGTTTCTATAACTGGTTGGGATTTTCAAATCCAGTATCTATAACTGGTCGGGATTTTCAAATCCAGTTTCTATAACTGGTCGGGTTTTTAAATCTAGTGTCATAACTGGTCGGGATTTTCAAATCCAATTTCTATAACTGGTCGGGATTTTCAAATCCAGTTTTATAACTGGTCAGGATTTTGAAATCCAATTTCTATAACTGGTCGGGATTTTCAAATCCAGTTTTATAACTAGTCGAGATTTTCAAATCCAATTTCTATAACTGGTCGGGATTTTCAAATTCAGTGTTATAACTGGTCGGGATTTTCAAATCCAGTTTCTATAACTGGTCGGGATTTTGAAATCCAGTTTCTATTACTGGTCAGGATTTTATAATCCAGTGTTATAACTGATCAGGATTTTCAAATCCAGTTTCTATAACTGGTCGGGATTTTCAAATCCAGTTTTATAACTGGTCGGGATTTTCAAATCCAGTTTTTATAACTGGTCGGGATTTTCAAATCCAGTTTCTATAACTGGTCAGGATTTTCAAATCAAGTTTCTATAACTGGTCGGGATTTTCAAATCTAGTTTTTATAACCGGTCGGGATTTTCAAATCTAGTTTCTATAACTGGTCGGAATTTTCAAATCCAGTTTTTATAACTGGTCGGGATTTTCAAATTCAGTGTTATAACTGGTCTGGATTTTCAAATCCAGTTTCTATAACTGGTCGGGATTTTCAAATCCAGTTTTTATAACTGGTCGGGATTTTCAAATCCGGTTTCTATAACTGGTCGGGATTTTTAAATCTAGTTTTATAACTGGTTGGGATTTTCAAATCCAGTTTTATAACTGGTCGGGATTTTCAAATGCAGTTTCTATAACTGGTCGAGATTTTCATATCCAGATTTATAATTGGTCGGGATTTTCAACTCTAGTATTATAACTGATCAGGATTTTCAAATCTAGTTTCTATAACTGGTTGGGATTTTCAAATCCAGTTTCTATAACTGGTCGGGATTTTCAAATCCAGTTTCTATAACTGGTCGGGTTTTTAAATCTAGTGTCATAACTGGTCGGGATTTTCAAATCCAATTTCTATAACTGGTCGGGATTTTCAAATCCAGTTTTATAACTGGTCAGGATTTTGAAATCCAATTTCTATAACTGGTCGGGATTTTCAAATCCAGTTTTATAACTAGTCGAGATTTTCAAATCCAATTTCTATAACTGGTCGGGATTTTCAAATTCAGTGTTATAACTGGTCGGGATTTTCAAATCCAGTTTCTATAACTGGTCGGGATTTTGAAATTCAGTGTTATAACTGGTCGGGATTTTCAAATCCAGTTTCTATAACTGGTCGGGATTTTCAAATCCAGTTTCGATAACTGGTCGGTATTTTGAAATCCAGTTTCTATAACTGGCCGGGATTTTCAAATCCAGTTTTTATAACTGGTCGGGATTTTCAAATCCAGCTTTATAACTGGTCGGGATTTTTAAATCCAATTTCTATAACTGGTCGGGATTTTCAAATCCAGTTTTATAACTGGTCGGGATTTTCAAATCTAGTTTCTATAACTGGTCGGGATTTTCAAATCCAGTTTCTATAACTGGTCGGGATTTTCAAATACAGTTTCTATAACTGGTCGAGATTTTCAAATCCAGTTTCTATAACTGGTCGGGATTTTCATATCCAGTTTCTATAACTGGTCGTGATTTCCAAATCTAGTGTCATAACTGGTCAGGATTTTCAAATCCAATTTCTATAACTGGTCGGGATTTTCAAATCCAGTTTTATAACTGGTCAGGATTTTCAAATGCAGTTTCTATAACTGGTCGGGATTTTTAAATCTAGTTTTATAACTGGTTGGGATTTTCAAATCCAGATTTATAACTGGTCGGGATTTTCAAATCCAGTTTCTATAACAGGTCCCGATTTTCAAATCTAGTTTTATAATTGGTCGGGATTTTCAAATCCAGTGTTACAAATGATTAGGATTTTCAAATCCAGTTTCTATAACTGGTCGGGATTTTCAAATCCAGTTTATATAACTGGTCGGGATTTTCAAATCCAGTTTGTATAACTGGTCGGGATTTTCAAATCTAGTTTTTATAACTGGTCAGGATTTTCAAATCCAGTTTCTATAACTGGTCAGGATTTTCAAATCTAGTTTCTATAACTGGTCGGGATTTTAAAATCCAGTTTCTATAACTGGTCGGGATTTTCAAATCCAGTTTCTATATCTGGTAGGGATTTTCAAATTAAGTTTTTATAACAGGACGGGATTTTCAAATCCAGTTTCTATAACTGGTCGGGATTTTCAAATCTAGTGTCATAACTGGTCGGGATTTTCAAATCCAGTTTCTATAACTGGTTGGGATTTTGAAATCCAGTTTTATAACTGGTCAGAATTTTCAAATCCAGTTTCTATAACTGGTCGGGATTTTCAAATCCAGTTTTATAACTGGTCGGGATTTTCAAATCCAGTTTCTATAACTGGTCGGGATTTTTAAATCTAGTTTTATAACTGGTTGGGATTTTCAAATCCAGTTTTATAACTGGTCGGGATTTTCAAATGCAGTTTCTATAACTGGTCGAGATTTTCAAATCCAGATTTATAATTGGTCGGGATTTTCAACTCTAGTATTATAACTGATCAGGATTTTCAAATCTAGTTTCTATAACTGGTCAGGATTTTCAAATTCAGTTTTATAACTGGTCGGGATTTTCAAATCTAGTTTTTGTAACTGGTCGAGATTTTCAAAATTCAGTTTTTACAACTGGTCGGGATTTTCAAATCCAGTTTCTATAACTGGTTGGGATTTTCAAATCCAGTTTCTATAACTGGTCGGGATTTTCAAATCCAGTTTCTATAACTGGTCGGGTTTTTAAATCTAGTGTCATAACTGGTCGGGATTTTCAAATCCAATTTCTATAACTGGTCGGGATTTTCAAATCCAGTTTTATAACTGGTCAGGATTTTGAAATCCAATTTCTATAACTGGTCGGGATTTTCAAATCCAGTTTTATAACTAGTCGAGATTTTCAAATCCAATTTCTATAACTGGTCGGGATTTTCAAATTCAGTGTTATAACTGGTCGGGATTTTCAAATCCAGTTTCTATAACTGGTCGGGATTTTGAAATCCAGTTTCTATTACTGGTCAGGATTTTATAATCCAGTGTTATAACTGATCAGGATTTTCAAATCCAGTTTCTATAACTGGTCGGGATTTTCAAATCCAGTTTTATAACTGGTCGGGATTTTCAAATCCAGTTTTTATAACTGGTCGGGATTTTCAAATCCAGTTTCTATAACTGGTCAGGATTTTCAAATCAAGTTTCTATAACTGGTCGGGATTTTCAAATCTAGTTTTTATAACCGGTCGGGATTTTCAAATCTAGTTTCTATAACTGGTCGGAATTTTCAAATCCAGTTTTTATAACTGGTCGGGATTTTCAAATTCAGTGTTATAACTGGTCTGGATTTTCAAATCCAGTTTCTATAACTGGTCGGGATTTTCAAATCCAGTTTTTATAACTGGTCGGGATTTTCAAATCCGGTTTTTATAACTGGTCGGGATTTTCAAATCCAGTTTCTATAACTGGTCGGGATTTTCAAATCCAGTTTTATAACTGGTCGGGATTTTCAAATCTAGTTTCTATAACTGGTCGGGATTTTCAAATCCAGTTTCTATAACTGGTCGGGATTTTCAAATCCAGTTTCTATAACTGGTCGGGATTTTCAAATTCAGTTTCTATAACTGGTCGGGATTTTCAAATCCAGTTTCTATAACTGGTCGGGATTTTCAAATCCAGTTTCTATAACTGGTCGTGATTTCCAAATCTAGTGTCATAACTGGTCAGGATTTTCAAATCCAATTTCTATAACTGGTCGGGATTTTCAAATCCACTTTTATAACTGGTCAGGATTTTCAAATGCAGTTTCTATAACTGGTCGGGATTTTTAAATCTAGTTTTATAACTGGTTGGGATTTTCAAATCCAGTTTCTATAACTGGTCGGGATTTTCAAATCCAGTTTTATAACTGGTCGGGATTTTCAAATCCAGTTTTTATAACTGGTCGGGATTTTCAAATTCAGTGTTATAACTCGTCGGGATTTTCAACTCCAGTTTCTATAACTGGTCGGGATTTTGAAATCCAGTTTCTATAACTGGTTGGAATTTTCAAATTCAGTTTTTATAACTGGTCGGGATTTTCAAATCCAGTTTCTATAACTGGTCGGGATTTTCAAATCCAGTTTAAAAACTGGTCGGGATTTTCAAATCTAGTTTCTATAACTGGTCGATATTTTCAAATCCAGTTTATATAACTGGTCGGGATTTTCAAATCCAGTTTCTATAACTGGTCGGGATTTTCAAATCTAGTTTTTATAACTGGTCGGGATTTTCAAATCCAGTTTCTATAACTGGTCAGGTTTTTCAAATCTAGTTTCTATAACTGGTCAGGATTTTAAAATCCAGTTTCTATAACTGGTCGGGATTTTCAAATCCAGTTTCTATATCTGGTAGGGATTTTCAAATTAAGTTTTTATAACAGGACGGGATTTTCAAATCCAGTTTCTATAACTGGTAGGGATTTTCAAATCTAGTGTCATAACTGGTCGGGATTTTCAAATCCAGTTTCTATAACTGGTTGGGATTTTCAAATCCAGTTTTATAACTGATCAGAATTTTCAAATCCAGTTTCTATAACTAGTCGGGATTTTCAAATCCAGTTTTATAACTGGTCGGGATTTTCAAATCCAGTTTCTATAACTGGACGGGATTTTTAAATCTAGTTTTATAACTGGTTGGGATTTTCAAATCCAGTTTTATAACTGGTCTGGATTTTCAAATGCAGTTTCTATAACTGGTCGAGATTTTCAAATCCAGATTTATAATTGGTCGGGATTTTCAAATCTAGTGTTATAACTGATCAGGATTTTCAAATCTAGTTTCTATAACTGGTCAGGATTTTCAAATGCAGTTTTATAACTGGTCGGGATTTTCAAATCTAGTTTTTGTAACTGGTCGAGATTTTCAAAATTCAGTTTTTACAACTGGTCGGGATTTTCAAATCCAGTTTCTATAACTGGTTGGGATTTTCAAATCCAGTTTCTATCACTGGTCGGGATTTTCAAATTCAGTTTCTATAACTGGTCTGGATTTTTAAATCTAGTGTCATAACTTGTTGGGATTTTCAAATCCAATTTCTATAACTGGTCGGGATTTTCAAATTCAGTTTTATAACTGGTCAGGATTTTGAAATCGAGTTTCTATAACTGGTCGGGATTTTCAAATCCAGTTTTATAACTAGTCGGGATTTTCAAATCCAATTTCTATAACTGGTCGGGATTTTTAAATCTAGTTTTTTAACTGGTTGGGATTTTCAAATCCAGATTTATAATTGGTCGGGATTTTCAAATCCAGTTTCTATAACAGGTCAGGATTTTCAAATCTAGTTTTATAATTGGTCGAGATTTTCAAATCCAGTGTTATAACTGATCAGGATTTTCAAATCCAGTTTCTATAACTGGTCGGGATTTTCAAATCTAGTTTTATAACTGGTCGGGATTTTCAAATCTAGTTTTATAACTGGTTAGGGTTTTCAAATCAAGTTTCTATAACTGGTCGGGATTTTCAATTCCAGTTTTTATAACCGGTCGGGATTTTCAAATTCAGTGTTATAACTGGTCGGGATTTTCAAATCTAGTTTTTATAACTTGTCGGGATTTTCAAATCCAGTTTCTATAACTGGTCCGGATTTTCAAATCCAGTTTCTATAATTGGTCGGGATTTTAAAATCCAGTTTCTATAACTGGTCGGGATTTTCAAATCCAGTTTCTATAACTGGTCGGGATTTTCAAATCCAGTTTTTATAACTAGTCGGGATTTTCAAAACCAGTTTCTATAACTGGTCGGGATTTTCAAATCTAGTGTCATAACTGGTCGGGATTTTCAAATCCTGTTTTATAACTGGTCGGGATTTTCAAATCCATTTGCTATAACTAGTCGGGATTTTCAAATCTAGTTTTGTAATTGGTCGTGATTTTCAAATCCAGTGTTATAACTGATCAGGATTTTCAAATTTAGTTTCTATAACTCGTCGGGATTTTCAAATCCAGTTTTATAACTGGTCGGGATTTTCAAATCCAGTTTTCATAACTGGTCTGGATTTTCAAATTCAGTTTCTATAACTGGTCAGGATTTTCAAATCCAGTTTCTATAACTGGTTGGGATTTTCAAATCCAGTTTTTATAACTGGTCGGGATTTTCAAATTTAGTGTTATAACTGGTCGGGATTTTCAAATCCAGTTTCTATAACTGGTCGGGATTTTCAAATCCAGTTTCGATAACTGGTCGGTATTTTGAAATCCAGTTTCTATAACTGGTCGGGATTTTCAAATCCAGATTTTATAACTGGTCGGGATTTTCAAATCCTGTTTTATAACTGGTCGGGATTTTTAAATCCAGTTTCTATAACTGGTCGGGATTTTCAAATACAGTTTTATAACTGGTCGGGATTTTCAAATCTAGTTTCTATAACTGGTCGGGATTTTCAAATCCAGTTTCTATAACTGGTCGGGATTTTCAAATCCAGTTTCTATAACTGGTCGGGATTTTCAAATCCAGTTTCTATAACTGGTCGTGATTTCCAAATCTAGTGTCATAACTCGTCAGGATTTTCAAATCCAATTTCTATAACTGGTCGGGATTTTCAAATCCAGTTTTATAACTGGTCAGGATTTTCAAATGCAGTTTCTATAACTGGTCGGGATTTTTAAATCTAGTTTTATAACTGGTTGGGATTTTCAAATTCAGATTTATAACTGGTCGGGATTTTCAAATCCAGTTTCTATAAGAGGTCCCGATTTTCAAATCTAGTTTTATAATTGGTCGGGATTTTCAAATCCAGTGTTATAACTGATTAGGATTTTCAAATCCAGTTTCTATAACTGGTCGGGATTTTCAAATCCAGTTTATATAACTGGTCGGGATTTTCAAATCCAGTTTCTATAACCGGTCGGGATTTTCAAATCTAGTTTTTATAACTGGTCGGGATTTTCAAATCCAGTTTTTATAACTGGTCAGGATTTTCAAATCTAGTTTCTATAACTGGTCGGGATTTTAAAATCCAGTTTCTATAACTGGTCGGGATTTTCAAATCCAGTTTCTATATCTGGTAGGGATTTTCAAATTAAGTTTTTATAACAAGACGGGATTTTCAAATCCAGTTTCTATAACTAGGTCGGGATTTTCAAATCTAGTGTCATAACTGGTCGGGATTTTCGAATCCAGTTTCTATAACTGGTTGGGATTTTCAAATCCAGTTTTATAACTGGTCAAAATTTTCAAATCCAGTTTCTATAACTGGTCGGGATTTTCAAATCCAGTTTTATAACTGGTCGGGATTTTCAAATCCAGTTTCTATAACTGGTCGGGATTTTTAAATCTAGTTTTATAACTGGTTAGGATTTTCAAATCCAGTTTTATAACTGGTCGGGATTTTCAAATGCAGTTTCTATAACTGGTCGAGATTTTCAAATCCAGATTTATAATTGGTCGGGATTTTCAAATCTAGTGTTATAACTGATCAGGATTTTCAAATCTAGTTTCTATAACTGGTCAGGATTTTCAAATCCAGTTTTATAACTGGTCGGGATTTTCAAATTCAGTTTTTATAACTGGTCGGGATTTTCAAATCCAGTTTCTATAACTGGTCAGAATTTTCAAATTAAGTTTCTATAACTGGTCAGAATTTTCAAATCCAGTTTTTATAACCGGTCGGGATTTTCAAATCTAGTTTCTATAACTGTTCGGGATTTTGAAATCTAGTTTCTATAACTGATCGGGATTTTCAATTGCAGATTTTATAACTGGTCGGGATTTTCAAATCCAGTTTCTATAACTGATATGGATTTTCAAATCCAGTTTCTATAACTGGTCGGGATTTTGAAATCCACTTTCTATAACTGGTCGGGATTTTCAAATACAGTTTCTATAACTGGTCGAGATTTTCAAATCCAGTTTCTATAACTGGTCGGGATTTGCAACTCCAGTTTTTATAACTCGTCGGGATTTTCAAATCCAGTATCTATAACTGGTCGGAATTTTCAAATCTAGTGTCATAACTGGTCGGAATTTTTAAATCCAGTTTCTATAACTGGTCGGGATTTTCAAATCCAGTTTCTATAACTGGTCGTGATTTTTAAATCCAGTTTCTATAACTGGTCGGGATTTTGAAATCTAGTTTCTATAACTGGTCGGGATTTTCAAATACAGTTTCTATAACTGGTCGAGATTTTCAAATCCAGTTTCTATAAATGGTCTGGATTTTCAACTCCAGTTTTTATAACTGGTCGGGATTTTCAAATCCAGTATCTATAACTGGTCAGAATTTTTAAATCTAGTGTCATAACTAGTCAGAATTTTTAAATCCAGTTTCTATAACTGGTCGGGATTTTCAAATCCAGTTTTATAACTGGTCAGGATTTTCAAATCCAGTTTCTATAACTGGTCAGGATTTTCAAATCCAGTTTTATAACTGGTCGGGATTTTCAAATCCAGTTTCTATAACTGGTCGGGATTTTTAAATCCAGTTTTATAATTGGTCGGGATTTTCAAATCCAGTTTTATAACTAGTCGGGATTTTCAAATCCAGTTTCTATAACTGGTCGGGATTTTCAAATCCAGTTTTATAATTGGTCGGAATTTTCAAATCTAGTGTTATAACTGATCATGATTTTCAAATCCAGTTTCTATAAATGGTCGGGATTTTCAAATTCAGTTTCTATAACTAGTCAGGATTTTCAAATCCAGTTTCTATAACTGGTCGGGATTTTCAAATCCAGTTTTTATAACTGGTCAGGATTTTCAAATTCAGTGTTATAACTGGTCGGGATTTTCAAATCCAGTTTCTATAACTGGTCGGGATTTTCAAATCCAGTTTCTATAACTGGTCGGTATTTTGAAATCCAGTTTCTATAAGTTGTCGGGATTTTCAAATCCAGTTTTTATAACTGGTCGGGATTTTCAAATCCAGTTTCTATAACTGGTCGGGATTTTCAAATCCAGTTTTATAACTAGTCAGGATTTTCAAATCTAGTTTCTATAACTGGTAGGGATTTTCAAATCCAGTTTCTATAACTGGTCGGGATTTTCAAATCTAGTTTTTATAACTGGTCGGGATTTTCAAATCCAGTTTTTGTAACTGGTCGGGATTTTCAAAATTCAGTTTTTACAACTAGTCGGGATTTTCAAATCCAGTTTCTATAACTGGTCGTGATTTCAAAATCTAGTGTCATAACTGGCCGGGATTTTTAAATCCAATTTCTATAACTGGTCGGGATTTTCAAATCCAGTTTTATAACTGGTCGAGATTTTCAAATCCAGTTTTTATAACTGGTCGGGATTTTCAAATCCAGTTTCTATAACTGGTCAGGATTTTCAAATCAAGTTTCTATAACTGGTCGGGATTTTCAAATCCAGTTTTTATAACCGGTCGGGATTTTCAAATTCAGTGTTATAACTGGTCGGGATTTTCAAATCCAGTTTCTATAACTGGTCGGGATTTTGAAATCCAGTTTCTATAACTGGTCGGGATTTTCAATTCCAGATTTTATAACTGGTCGGGATTTTCAAATCCAGTTTCTATATCTGGTCGGGATTTTCAAATCCAGTTTCTATAACTGGTCGAGATTTTCAAATCCAGTTTCTATAACTGGTCGTGATTTTCAAATCCAGTTTCTATAACTGGTCGGGATTTTCAACTCTAGTTTTTATAACTGGTCGGGATTTTCAAATCCAGTTTTATAACTGGTCGGGATTTTCAAATCCATTTTCTATAACTGGTCGGGATTTTCAAATCTAGTTTTATAATTGGTCGGGATTTTCAAATCCAGTGTTATAACTGATCAGGATTTTCAAATTCAGTTTCTATAACTCGTCGGGATTTTCAAATCCAGTTTTATAACTGGTCGGGATTTTCAAATCTAGTTTTAATAACTGGTCAGGATTTTCAAATTCAGTTTCTATAACTGGTCAGGATTTTCAAATCCAGTTTCTATAACTGGTCGGGATTTTCAAATCCAGTTTTTATAACTGGTCGGGATTTTCAAATTCAGTGTTATAACTGGTCGGGATTTTCAACTCCAGTTTCTATAACTGGTCGGGATTTTGAAATCCAGTTTCTATAACTGGTTGGGATTTTCAAATCCAGTTTTTATAACTGGTCGGGATTTTCAAATCCAGTTTCTATAACTGGTCGAGATTTTCAAATCCAGTTTTATAACTGGCGGGATTTTCAAATCTAGTTTCTATAACTGGTCGGGATTTTCAAATCCAGTTTTTATAACTGGTCGGTATTTTGAAATCCAGTTTCTATAAGTTGTCGGGATTTTCAAATCCAGTTTTTATAACTGGTCGGGATTTTCAAATCCAGTTTCTATAACTGGTCGGGATTTTCAAATCCAGTTTTATAACTAGTCAGGATTTTCAAATCTAGTTTCTATAACTGGTAGGGATTTTCAAATCCAGTTTCTATAACTGGTCGGGATTTTCAAATCCAGTTTCTATAACTGGTCGGGATTTTCAAATCTAGTTTTTATAACTGGTCGGGATTTTCAAATCCAGTTTTTGTAACTGGTCGGGATTTTCAAAATTCAGTTTTTACAACTGGTCGGGATTTTCAAATCCAGTTTCTATAACTGGTCGTGATTTCAAAATCTAGTGTCATAACTGGCCGGGATTTTTAAATCCAATTTCTATAACTGGTCGGGATTTTCAAATCCAGTTTTATAACTGGTCAGGATTTTCAAATGCAGTTTCTATAACTGGTCGGGATTTTTAAATCTAGTTTTATAACTGGTTGGGATTTTCAAATCCAGATTTATAACTGGTCGGGATTTTCAAATCCAGTTTCTATAACTGGTCGTGATTTCCAAATCTAGTGTCATAACTGGTCGGGATTTTCAAATCCAGTTTCTATAACTGGTCGGGATTTTCAAATCCAATTTTATAACTGGTCGAGATTTTCAAATCCAGTTTTTATAACTGGTCGGGATATTCAAATCCAGTTTCTATAACTGGTCAGGATTTTCAAATCAAGTTTCTATAACTGGTCGGGATTTTCAAATCCAGTTTTTATAACCGGTCGGGATTTTCAAATTCAGTGTTATAACTGGTCGGGATTTTCAAATCCAGTTTCTATAACTGGTCGGGATTTTGAAATCCAGTTTCTATAACTGGTCGGGATTTTCAATTCCAGATTTTATAACTGGTCGGGATTTTCAAATCCAGTTTCTATATCTGGTCGGGATTTTCAAATCCAGTTTCTATAACTGGTCGAGATTTTCAAATCCAGTTTCTATAACTGGTCGTGATTTTCAAATCCAGTTTCTATAACTGGTCGGGATTTTCAACTCTAGTTTTTATAACTGGTCGGGATTTTCAAATCCAGTTTTATAACTGGTCGGGATTTTCAAATCCATTTTCTATAACTGGTCGGGATTTTCAAATCTAGTTTTATAATTGGTCGGGATTTTCAAATCCAGTTTCTATAACTCGTCGGGATTTTCAAATCCAGTTTTATAACTGGTCGGGATTTTCAAATCTAGTTTTAATAACTGGTCAGGATTTTCAAATTCAGTTTCTATAACTGGTCAGGATTTTCAAATCCAGTTTCTATAACTGGTCGGGATTTTCAAATCCAGTTTTTATAACTGGTCGGGATTTTCAAATTCAGTTTCTATAACTGGTCAGGATTTTCAAATCCAGTTTCTATAACTGGTCGGGATTTTCAAATCCAGTTTTTATAACTGGTCGGGATTTTCAAATTCAGTGTTATAACTGGTCGGGATTTTCAACTCCAGTTTCTATAACTGGTCGGGATTTTGAAATCCAGTTTCTATAACTGGTTGGGATTTTCAAATCCAGTTTTTATAACTGGTCGGGATTTTCAAATCCAGTTTCTATAACTGGTCGAGATTTTCAAATCCAGTTTTATAACTGGCGGGATTTTCAAATCTAGTTTCTATAACTGGTCGGGATTTTCAAATCCAGTTTTTATAACTGGTCGGTATTTTGAAATCCAGTTTCTATAAGTTGTCGGGATTTTAAAATCCAGTTTTTATAACTGGTCGGGATTTTCAAATCCAGTTTCTATAACTGGTCGGGATTTTCAAATCCAGTTTTATAACTAGTCAGGATTTTCAAATCTAGTTTCTATAACTGGTAGGGATTTTCAAATCCAGTTTCTATAACTGGTCGGGATTTTCAAATCCAGTTTCTATAACTGGTCGGGATTTTCAAATCTAGTTTTTATAACTGGTCGGGATTTTCAAATCCAGTTTTTGTAACTGGTCGGGATTTTCAAAATTCAGTTTTTACAACTGGTCGGGATTTTCAAATCCAGTTTCTATAACTGGTCGTGATTTCAAAATCTAGTGTCATAACTGGCCGGTATTTTTAAATCCAATTTCTATAACTGGTCGGGATTTTCAAATCCAGTTTTATAACTGGTCAGGATTTTCGAATGCAGTTTCTATAACTGGTCGGGATTTTTAAATCTAGTTTTATAACTGGTTGGGATTTTCAAATCCAGATTTATAACTGGTCGGGATTTTCAAATCCAGTTTCTATAACTGGTCGTGATTTCCAAATCTAGTGTCATAACTGGTCGGGATTTTCAAATCCAGTTTCTATAACTGGTCGGGATTTTCAAATCCAATTTTATAACTGGTCGAGATTTTCAAATCCAGTTTTTATAACTGGTCGGGATATTCAAATCCAGTTTCTATAACTGGTCAGGATTTTCAAATCAAGTTTCTATAACTGGTCGGGATTTTCAAATCCAGTTTTTATAACCGGTCGGGATTTTCAAATTCAGTGTTATAACTGGTCGGGATTTTCAAATCCAGTTTCTATAACTGGTCGGGATTTTGAAATCCAGTTTCTATAACTGGTCGGGATTTTCAATTCCAGATTTTATAACTGGTCGGGATTTTCAAATCCAGTTTCTATATCTGGTCGGGATTTTCAAATCCAGTTTCTATAACTGGTCGAGATTTTCAAATCCAGTTTCTATAACTGGTCGTGATTTTCAAATCCAGTTTCTATAACTGGTCGGGATTTTCAACTCTAGTTTTTATAACTGGTCGGGATTTTCAAATCCAGTTTTATAACTGGTCGGGATTTTCAAATCCATTTTCTATAACTGGTCGGGATTTTCAAATCTAGTTTTATAATTGGTCGGGATTTTCAAATCCAGTTTCTATAACTCGTCGGGATTTTCAAATCCAGTTTTATAACTGGTCGGGATTTTCAAATCTAGTTTTAATAACTGGTCAGGATTTTCAAATTCAGTTTCTATAACTGGTCAGGATTTTCAAATCCAGTTTCTATAACTGGTCGGGATTTTCAAATCCAGTTTTTATAACTGGTCGGGATTTTCAAATTCAGTTTCTATAACTGGTCAGGATTTTCAAATCCAGTTTCTATAACTGGTCGGGATTTTCAAATCCAGTTTTTATAACTGGTCGGGATTTTCAAATTCAGTGTTATAACTGGTCGGGATTTTCAACTCCAGTTTCTATAACTGGTCGGGATTTTGAAATCCAGTTTCTATAACTGGTTGGGATTTTCAAATCCAGTTTTTATAACTGGTCGGGATTTTCAAATCCAGTTTCTATAACTGGTCGAGATTTTCAAATCCAGTTTTATAACTGGCGGGATTTTCAAATCTAGTTTCTATAACTGGTCGGGATTTTCAAATCCAGTTTTTATAACTGGTCGGTATTTTGAAATCCAGTTTCTATAAGTTGTCGGGATTTTCAAATCCAGTTTTTATAACTGGTCGGGATTTTCAAATCCAGTTTCTATAACTGGTCGGGATTTTCAAATCCAGTTTTATAACTAGTCAGGATTTTCAAATCTAGTTTCTATAACTGGTAGGGATTTTCAAATCCAGTTTCTATAACTGGTCGGGATTTTCAAATCCAGTTTCTATAACTGGTCGGGATTTTCAAATCTAGTTTTTATAACTGGTCGGGATTTTCAAATCCAGTTTTTGTAACTGGTCGGGATTTTCAAAATTCAGTTTTTACAACTGGTCGGGATTTTCAAATCCAGTTTCTATAACTGGTCGTGATTTCAAAATCTAGTGTCATAACTGGCCGGTATTTTTAAATCCAATTTCTATAACTGGTCGGGATTTTCAAATCCAGTTTTATAACTGGTCAGGATTTTCGAATGCAGTTTCTATAACTGGTCGGGATTTTTAAATCTAGTTTTATAACTGGTTGGGATTTTCAAATCCAGATTTATAACTGGTCGGGATTTTCAAATCCAGTTTCTATAACTGGTCGTGATTTCCAAATCTAGTGTCATAACTGGTCGGGATTTTCAAATCCAGTTTCTATAACTGGTCGGGATTTTCAAATCCAATTTTATAACTGGTCGAGATTTTCAAATCCAGTTTTTATAACTGGTCGGGATATTCAAATCCAGTTTCTATAACTGGTCAGGATTTTCAAATCAAGTTTCTATAACTGGTCGGGATTTTCAAATCCAGTTTTTATAACCGGTCGGGATTTTCAAATTCAGTGTTATAACTGGTCGGGATTTTCAAATCCAGTTTCTATAACTGGTCGGGATTTTGAAATCCAGTTTATATAACTGGTCGGGATTTTCAATTCCAGATTTTATAACTGGTCGGGATTTTCAAATCCAGTTTCTATATCTGGTCGGGATTTTCAAATCCAGTTTCTATAACTGGTCGAGATTTTCAAATCCAGTTTCTATAACTGGTCGTGATTTTCAAATCCAGTTTCTATAACTGGTCGGGATTTTCAACTCTAGTTTTTATAACTGGTCGGGATTTTCAAATCCAGTTTTATAACTGGTCGGGATTTTCAAATCCATTTTCTATAACTGGTCGGGATTTTCAAATCTAGTTTTATAATTGGTCGGGATTTTCAAATCCAGTGTTATAACTGATCAGGATTTTCAAATTCAGTTTCTATAACTCGTCGGGATTTTCAAATCCAGTTTTATAACTGGTCGGGATTTTCAAATCTAGTTTTAATAACTGGTCAGGATTTTCAAATTCAGTTTCTATAACTGGTCAGGATTTTCAAATCCAGTTTCTATAACTGGTCGGAATTTTCAAATCCAGTTTTTATAACTGGTCGGGATTTTCAAATTCAGTGTTATAACTGGTCGGGATTTTCAACTCCAGTTTCTATAACTGGTCGGGATTTTGAAATCGAGTTTCTATAACTCGTCGGGATTTTCAAATCCAGTTTTATAACTGGTCGGGATTTTCAAATCCAGTTTTATAGCTGGTCGGGATTTTCAAATCCATTTTCTATAAGTGGTCGGGATTTTCAAATCTTGTTTTGTAATTAGTCGGGATTTTCAAATCTAGTGTTATAACTGATCAGGATTTTCAAATTCAGTTTCTATAACTCCTCGCGATTTTCAAATCCAGTTTTATAACTGGTCGGGATTTTCAAATCCAGTGTTTATAACTGGTCGGGATTTTCAAATTCAGTTTCTATAACTGGTCAGGATTTTCAAATCTAGTTTTTATAACTGGTCAGGATTTTCAAATTTAGTTTATATAACTGGTCAGGATTTTCAAATCCAGTTTTTATAACTAGTCGGGATTTTCAAATCCAGTTTTTATAACTGGTCGGGATTTTCAAATTCAGTGTTATAACTGGTCGGGATTTTCAAATCCAGTTTCTATAACTGGTGGGGATTTTCAAATCCAGTTTTATAACTGGTCGGGATTTTCAAATCCATTTTCTATAACTGGTCGGGATTTTCAAATCTAGTTTTATAATTGGTCGGGATTTTCAAATCCAGTGTTATAACTGATCAGGATTTTCAAATCCAGTTTCTATAACTGGTCGAGATTTTCAAATCCAGTTTTATAACTGGTCGGGATTTTCAAATCCAGTTTTTATAACCGGTCGGGATTTTCAAATTCAGTGTTATAACTGGTCGGGATTTTCAAATCCAGTTTCTATAACTGGTCGGGATTTTGAAATCCAGTTTCTATAACTGGTCGGGATTTTCAAATCCAGTGTTATAACTGATCAGGATTTTCAAATCCAGTTTCTATAACTGGTCGGGATTTTCAAATCCAGTTTTATAACTGGTCGGGATTTTCAAATCCAGTTTTTATAACTGGTCGGGATTTTCAAATCCAGTTTCTATAACTGGTCAGAATTTTCAAATCAAGTTTCTATAACTGGTCAGAATTTTCAAATCCAGTTTTTATAACCGGTCGGGATTTTCAAATCTAGTTTCTATAACTGGTCGGGATTTTGAAATCTAGTTTCTATAACTGATCGGGATTTTCAATTGCAGATTTTATAACTGGTCGGGATTTTCAAATCCAGTTTCTATAACTGATATGGATTTTCAAATCCAGTTTCTATAACTGGTCGGGATTTTGAAATCCAATTTCTATAAATGGTCGGGATTTTCAAATACAGTTTTCTATAACTGGTCGAGATTTTCAAATCCAGTTTCTATAACTGGTCGGGATTTGCAACTCCAGTTTTTATAACTCGTCGGGATTTTCAAATCCAGTATCTATAACTGGTCGGAATTTTCAAATCTAGTGTCATAACTGGTCGGAATTTTTAAATCCAGTTTCTATAACTGGTCGGGATTTTCAAATCCAGTTTCTATAACTGGTCGTGATTTTTAAATCCAGTTTCTATAACTGGTCGGGATTTTGAAATCTAGTTTCTATAACTGGTCGGGATTTTCAAATACAGTTTCTATAACTGGTCGAGATTTTCAAATCCAGTTTCTATAAATGGTCTGGATTTTCAACTCCAGTTTTTATAACTGGTCGGGATTTTCAAATCCAGTATCTATAACTGGTCAGAATTTTTAAATCTAGTGTCATAACTAGTCAGAATTTTTAAATCCAGTTTCTATAACTGGTCGGGATTTTCAAATCCAGTTTTATAACTGGTCAGGATTTTCAAATCCAGTTTCTATAACTGGTCAGGATTTTCAAATCCAGTTTTATAACTGGTCGGGATTTTCAAATCCAGTTTCTATAACTGGTCGGGATTTTTAAATCCAGTTTTATAATTGGTCGGGATTTTCAAATCCAGTTTTATAACTAGTCGGGATTTTCAAATCCAGTTTCTATAACTGGTCGGGATTTTCAAATCCAGTTTTATAATTGGTCGGAATTTTCAAATCTAGTATTATAACTGATCATGATTTTCAAATCCAGTTTCTATAAATGGTCGGGATTTTCAAATTCAGTTTCTATAACTAGTCAGGATTTTCAAATCCAGTTTCTATAACTGGTCGGGATTTTCAAATCCAGTTTTTATAACTGGTCAGGATTTTCAAATTCAGTGTTATAACTGGTCGGGATTTTCAAATCCAGTTTCTATAACTGGTCGGGATTTTCAAATCCAGTTTCTATAACTGGTCGGTATTTTGAAATCCAGTTTCTATAAGTTGTCGGGATTTTCAAATCCAGTTTTTATAACTGGTCGGGATTTTCAAATCCAGTTTCTATAACTGGTCGGGATTTTCAAATCCAGTTTTATAACTAGTCAGGATTTTCAAATCTAGTTTCTATAACTGGTAGGGATTTTCAAATCCAGTTTCTATAACTGGTCGGGATTTTCAAATCCAGTTTCTATAACTGGTCGGGATTTTCAAATCTAGTTTTTATAACTGGTCGGGATTTTCAAATCCAGTTTTTGTAACTGGTCGGGATTTTCAAAATTCAGTTTTTACAACTGGTCGGGATTTTCAAATCCAGTTTCTATAACTGGTCGTGA
This sequence comes from Nuphar pumila, assembly GCF_984573655.1. Lineage (NCBI taxonomy): Eukaryota > Viridiplantae > Streptophyta > Magnoliopsida > Nymphaeales > Nymphaeaceae > Nuphar > Nuphar pumila. Next base: position 70,844,525 of record NC_143258.1, read on the forward strand.
TTTCAAAATCTAGTGTCATAACTGGCCGGGATTTTTAAATCCAATTTCTATAACTGGTCGGGATTTTCAAATCCAGTTTTATAACTGGTCAGGATTTTCAAATGCAGTTTCTATAACTGGTCGGGATTTTTAAATCTAGTTTTATAACTGGTTGGGATTTTCAAATCCAGATTTATAACTGGTCGGGATTTTCAAATCCAGTTTCTATAACTGGTCGTGATTTCCAAATCTAGTGTCATAACTGGTCGGGATTTTCAAATCCAGTTTCTATAACTGGTCGGGATTTTCAAATCCAATTTTATAACTGGTCGAGATTTTCAAATCCAGTTTTTATAACTGGTCGGGATTTTCAAATCCAGTTTCTATAACTGGTCAGGATTTTCAAATCAAGTTTCTATAACTGGTCGGGATTTTCAAATCCAGTTTTTATAACCGGTCGGGATTTTCAAATTCAGTGTTATAACTGGTCGGGATTTTCAAATCCAGTTTCTATAACTGGTCGGGATTTTGAAATCCAGTTTCTATAACTGGTCGGGATTTTCAATTCCAGATTTTATAACTGGTCGGGATTTTCAAATCCAGTTTCTATATCTGGTCGGGATTTTCAAATCCAGTTTCTATAACTGGTCGAGATTTTCAAATCCAGTTTCTATAACTGGTCGTGATTTTCAAATCCAGTTTCTATAACTGGTCGGGATTTTCAACTCTAGTTTTTATAACTGGTCGGGATTTTCAAATCCAGTTTTATAACTGGTCGGGATTTTCAAATCCATTTTCTATAACTGGTCGGGATTTTCAAATCTAGTTTTATAATTGGTCGGGATTTTCAAATCCAGTGTTATAACTGATCAGGATTTTCAAATTCAGTTTCTATAACTCGTCGGGATTTTCAAATCCAGTTTTATAACTGGTCGGGATTTTCAAATCTAGTTTTAATAACTGGTCAGGATTTTCAAATTCTGTTTCTATAACTGGTCAGGATTTTCAAATCCAGTTTCTATAACTGGTCGGGATTTTCAAATCCAGTTTTTATAACTGGTCGGGATTTTCAAATTCAGTGTTATAACTGGTCGGGATTTTCAACTCCAGTTTCTATAACTGGTCGGGATTTTGAAATCCAGTTTCTATAACTGGTTGGGATTTTCAAATCCAGTTTTTATAACTGGTCGGGATTTTCAAATCCAGTTTCTATAACTGGTCGAGATTTTCAAATCCAGTTTTATAACTGGCGGGATTTTCAAATCTAGTTTCTATAACTGGTCGATATTTTCAAATCTAGTTTCTATAACTGGTCGGGATTTTCAAATCCAGTTTCTATAACTGGTCGGGATTTTCAAATCTAGTTTTTATAACTGGTCGGGATTTTCAAATCTAGTTTCTATAACTGGTCAGGATTTTCAAATCCAGTTTCTATAATTGGTCGGGATTTTAAAATTCAGTTTCTATAACTGGTCGGGATTTTGAAATCTAGTTTCTATAACTGGTCGGGATTTTCAATTCCAGATTTTATAACTGGTCGGGATTTTCAAATCCAGTTTCTATAACTGATAGGGATTTTCAAATCCAGTTTCTATAACAGGTCGGGATTTTGAAATCCAGTTTCTATAACTGGTCGGGATTTTCAAATACAGTTTCTATAACTGGTCGAGATTTTCAAATCCAGTTTTATAACTGGTCGGGATTTTCAAATCCAGTTTTCATAACTGGTCTGGATTTTCAAATTCAGTTTCTATGACTGGTCAGGATTTTCAAATCCAGTTTCTATAACTAGTCGGGATTTTCAAATTCAGTTTTTATAACTAGTCGGGATTTTCAAATTCAGTGTTATAACTGGTCGGGATTTTCAAATCCAGTTTCTATAACTGGTCGGGATTTTCAAATCCAGTTTCGATAACTGGTCGGTATTTTGAAATCCAGTTTCTATAACTGGCCGGGATTTTCAAATCCAGTTTTTATAACTGGTCGGGATTTTCAAATCCAGCTTTATAACTGGTCGGGATTTTTAAATCCAGTTTCTATAACTGGTCGGGATTTTCAAATCCAGTTTTATAACTGGTCGGGATTTTCAAATCCAGTTTCTATAACTGGTCGGGATTTTCAAATCCAGTTTCTATAACTGGTCAGAATTTTCAAATCAAGTTTCTATAACTGGTCAGAATTTTCAATTCAGTTTTTATAACCGGTCGGGATTTTCAAATCTAGTTTCTATAACTGGTCGGGATTTTGAAATCTAGTTTCTATAACTGATCGGGATTTTCAATTGCAGATTTTATAACTGGTCGGGATTTTCAAATCCAGTTTCTATAACTGATATGGATTTTCAAATCCAGTTTCTATAACTGGTCGGGATTTTGAAATCCAATTTCTATAACTGGTCGAGATTTTCAAATCCAGTTTCTATAACTGGTCGGGATTTTCATATCCAGTTTCTATAACTGGTCGTGATTTCCAAATCTAGTGTCATAACTGGTCAGGATTTTCAAATCCAATTTCTATAACTGGTCGGGATTTTCAAATCCAGTTTTATAACTGGTCAGGATTTTCAAATGCAGTTTCTATAACTGGTCGGGATTTTTAAATCTAGTTTTATAACTGGTTGGGATTTTCAAATCCAGATTTATAACTGGTCGGGATTTTCAAATCCAGTTTCTATAACAGGTCCCGATTTTCAAATCTAGTTTTATAATTGGTCGGGATTTTCAAATCCAGTGTTACAAATGATTAGGATTTTCAAATCCAGTTTCTATAACTGGTCGGGATTTTCAAATCCAGTTTATATAACTGGTCGGGATTTTCAAATCCAGTTTCTATAACTGGTCGGGATTTTCAAATCTAGTTTTTATAACTGGTCAGGATTTTCAAATCCAGTTTCTATAACTGGTCAGGATTTTCAAATCTAGTTTCTATAACTGGTCGGGATTTTAAAATCCAGTTTCTATAACTGGTCGGGATTTTCAAATCCAGTTTCTATATCTGGTAGGGATTTTCAAATTAAGTTTTTATAACAGGACGGGATTTTCAAATCCAGTTTCTATAACTGGTCGGGATTTTCAAATCTAGTGTCATAACTGGTCGGGATTTTCAAATCCAGTTTCTATAACTGGTTGGGATTTTGAAATCCAGTTTTATAACTGGTCAGAATTTTCAAATCCAGTTTCTATAACTGGTCGGGATTTTCAAATCCAGTTTTATAACTGGTCGGGATTTTCAAATCCAGTTTCTATAACTGGTCGGGATTTTTAAATCTAGTTTTATAACTGGTTGGGATTTTCAAATCCAGTTTTATAACTGGTCGGGATTTTCAAATGCAGTTTCTATAACTGGTCGAGATTTTCAAATCCAGATTTATAATTGGTCGGGATTTTCAACTCTAGTATTATAACTGATCAGGATTTTCAAATCTAGTTTCTATAACTGGTCAGGATTTTCAAATTCAGTTTTATAACTGGTCGGGATTTTCAAATCTAGTTTTTGTAACTGGTCGAGATTTTCAAAATTCAGTTTTTACAACTGGTCGGGATTTTCAAATCCAGTTTCTATAACTGGTTGGGATTTTCAAATCCAGTTTCTATAACTGGTCGGGATTTTCAAATCCAGTTTCTATAACTGGTCGGGTTTTTAAATCTAGTGTCATAACTGGTCGGGATTTTCAAATCCAATTTCTATAACTGGTCGGGATTTTCAAATCCAGTTTTATAACTGGTCAGGATTTTGAAATCCAATTTCTATAACTGGTCGGGATTTTCAAATCCAGTTTTATAACTAGTCGAGATTTTCAAATCCAATTTCTATAACTGGTCGGGATTTTCAAATTCAGTGTTATAACTGGTCGGGATTTTCAAATCCAGTTTCTATAACTGGTCGGGATTTTGAAATCCAGTTTCTATTACTGGTCAGGATTTTATAATCCAGTGTTATAACTGATCAGGATTTTCAAATCCAGTTTCTATAACTGGTCGGGATTTTCAAATCCAGTTTTATAACTGGTCGGGATTTTCAAATCCAGTTTTTATAACTGGTCGGGATTTTCAAATCCAGTTTCTATAACTGGTCAGGATTTTCAAATCAAGTTTCTATAACTGGTCGGGATTTTCAAATCTAGTTTTTATAACCGGTCGGGATTTTCAAATCTAGTTTCTATAACTGGTCGGAATTTTCAAATCCAGTTTTTATAACTGGTCGGGATTTTCAAATTCAGTGTTATAACTGGTCTGGATTTTCAAATCCAGTTTCTATAACTGGTCGGGATTTTCAAATCCAGTTTTTATAACTGGTCGGGATTTTCAAATCCGGTTTTTATAACTGGTCGGGATTTTCAAATCCAGTTTCTATAACTGGTCGGGATTTTCAAATCCAGTTTTATAACTGGTCGGGATTTTCAAATCAAGTTTCTATAACTGGTCGGGATTTTCAAATCCAGTTTCTATAACTGGTCGGGATTTTCAAATCCAGTTTCTATAACTGGTCGGGATTTTCAAATTCAGTTTCTATAACTGGTCGGGATTTTCAAATCCAGTTTCTATAACTGGTCGGGATTTTCAAATCCAGTTTCTATAACTGGTCGTGATTTCCAAATCTAGTGTCATAACTGGTCAGGATTTTCAAATCCAATTTCTATAACTGGTCGGGATTTTCAAATCCACTTTTATAACTGGTCAGGATTTTCAAATGCAGTTTCTATAACTGGTCGGGATTTTTAAATCTAGTTTTATAACTGGTTGGGATTTTCAAATCCAGATTTATAACTGGTCGGGATTTTCAAATCCAGTTTCTATAAGACGTCCCGATTTTCAAATCTAGTTTTATAATTGGTCGGGATTTTTAAATCCAGTGTTATAACTGATCAGGATTTTCAAATCCAGTTTCTATAACTGGTCGGGATTTTCAAATCCAGTTTTATAATTTGTCGGGATTTTCAAATCCAGTTTTTATAACTGGTCGGGATTTTCAAATCCAGTTTCTATAACTCGTCAGGATTTTCAAATCAAGTTTCTATAACTGGTCGGGATTTTCAAATCCAGTTTTTATAACCGGTCGGGATTTTCAAATTCAGTGTTATAACTGGTCGGGATTTTCAAATCCAGTTTCTATAACTGGTCGGGATTTTCAAATCTAGTTTCTATAACTGGTCGGGATTTTAAAATCCAGTTTCTATAACTGGTCGGGATTTTCAATTCCAGATTTTATAACTGGTCGGGATTTTCAAATCCAGTTTCTATAACTGGTCGGGATTTTCAAATCCAGTTTTATAACTGGTCGGGATTTTCAAATCTAGTTTCTATAACTGGTCGGGATTTTCAAATCCTGTTTCTATAACTGGTTGGAATTTTCAAATCCAGTTTCTATAACTGGTCGGGATTTTCAAATTTAGTTTTTATAACTGGTCGGGATTTTCAAATCCAGTTTTTGTAACTGGTCAGGATTTTCAAAATTCAGTTTTTACAACTGGTCGGGATTTTCAAATCCAGTTTCTATAACTGGTCGGGATTTTCAAATCCAGTTTCTATAACTGGTCAGGATTTTCAAATCCAGTTTCTATAACTGGTCGTGATTTCCAAATCTAGTGTCATAACTGGTCGTGATTTTCAAATCCAATTTCTATAACTGGTCGGGATTTTCAAATCCAGTTTTATAACTGGTCAGGATTTTCAAATGCAGTTTCTATAACTGGTCGGGATTTTTAAATCTAGTTTTATAACTGGTTGGGATTTTCAAATCCAGATTTATAACTGGTCGGGATTTTCAAATCCAGTTTCTATAACAGGTCCCGATTTTCAAATCTAGTTTTATAATTGGTCGGAATTTTCAAATCCAGTGTTATAACTGATCAGGATTTTCAAATCTAGTTTCTATAACTGTTCGCGATTTTCAAATCCAGTTTTATAACTGGTCGGGATTTTCAAATCTAGTTTTTATAACTGGTCGGGATTTTCAAATCCAGTTTCTATAACTGGTCAGGATTTTCAAATCAAGTTTCTATAACTGGTCGGGATTTTCAAATCCAGTTTTTATAACCGGTCATGATTTTCAAATTCAGTGTTATAACTGGTCGGGATTTTCAAATCCAGTTTCTATAACTGGTCAGGATTTTCAAATTCAGTGTTATAACTGGTCGGGATTTTCAAATCCGGTTTCTATAACTGGTCGGGATTTTCAAATCCAGTTTCTATAACTGGTCGGGATTTTGAAATCCAGTTTCTATAACTGGTCAGGATTTTCAATGTCAGATTTTATAACTGGTCGAGATTTTCAAATCCAGTTTCTATAACTGGTCGGGATTTTCAAATTCAGTTTCTATAACTGGTCGAGATTTTCAATTCCAGTTTCTATAATTGGTCGAGATTTTCAATTCCAGTTTTTATAACTGGTCGGGACTTTCAACTCTAGTTTTTATAACTGGTCAGGATTTTCAAATCAAGTATCTATAACAGGTCGGGATTTTCAAATCTAGTGTCATAACTGGTCGGAATTTTTAAATCCAGTTTCTATAACTGGTCGGGATTTTCAAATCCAGTTTTATAAGTGGTCAGGATTTTCAAATCCAGTTTCTATAACTGGTCAGGATTTTTAAATCCAGTTTTATAACTGGTCGGGATTTTCAAATCCAGTTTTATAACTGGTCGAGATTTTCAAATCCATTTTCTATAACTGGTCAGGATTTTCAAATCCAGTTTTATAACTGGTCGGGATTTTCAAATCCAGTTTCTATAACTGGTCAGGATTTTTAAATCCAGTTTTATAACTGGTCGGGATTTTCAAATCCAGTTTTATAACTGGTCGGGATTTTCAAATCCATTTTCTATAACTGGTCGGGATTTTCAAATCTAGTTTTATAATTGGTCGGGATTTTCAAATCCAGTGTTATAACTGATCATGATTTTCAAATTCAGTTTCTATAACTCGTCGGGATTTTCAAATCCAGTTTTATAACTGGTCAGGATTTTCAAATCCAGTGTTTATAACTGGTCGGGATTTTCAAATTCATTTTCTATAACTGGTCAGGATTTTCAAATCCAGTTTTTATAACTGGTCAGGATTTTCAAAATCAGTTTCTATAACTGGTCAGGATTTGCAAATTCACTTTTTATAACTGGTCGGGATTTTCAAATACAGTTTTTATAACTGGTCGGGATTTTCAAATTCAGTGTTATAACTGGTCGGGATTTTCAAATCCAGTTTCTATAACTGGTCGGGATTTTCAAATCCAGTTTCTATAACTGGTCGGGATTTTGAAATCCAGTTTTTATAACTGGTCGGGATTTTCAAATCCATATTCTATAACTAGTCAGGATTTTCAAATCTAGTTTTATAATTGGTCGGGATTTTCAAATCCAGTGTTATAACTGATCAGGATTTTCAAATTTAGCTTCTATAACTCGTCGGGATTTTCAAATCCAGTTTTATAACTGGTCGGGATTTTCAAATCCAGTTTTATAACTGGTCGGGATTTTCAAATCCATTTTCTATAACTCGTCGGGATTTTCAAATCTTTTTTTGTAATTAGTCGGGATTTTCAAATCCAGTGTTATAACTGATCAGGATTTTCAAATTCAGTTTCTATAACTCCTCGCGATTTTCAAATCCAGTTTTATAACTGGTCGGGATTTTCAAATCCAGTGTTTATAACTGGTCGGGATTTTCAAATCCAGTGTTTATAACTGGTCGGGATTTTCAAATTCAGTTTCTATAACTGGTCAGGATTTTCAAATCCAGTTTTTATAACTGGTCAGGATTTTCAAATTCAGTTTCTATAACGGGTCAGGATTTTCAAATCCAGTTTTTATAACTAGTCGGGATTTTCAAATCCAGTTTTTATAACTGGTCGGGATTTTCAAATTCAGTGTTATAACTGGTCGGGATTTTCAAATCTAGTGTCATAACTGGTCGGAATTTTTAAATCCAGTTTCTATAACTGGTCGGGATTTTCAAATCCAGTTTTATAAGTGGTCAGGATTTTAAAATCCAGTTTCTATAACTGGTCAGGATTTTTAAATCCAGTTTTATAACTGGTCGGGATTTTCAAATCCAGTTTTATAACTGGTCGAGATTTTCAAATCCATTTTCTATAACTGGTCAGGATTTTCAAATCCAGTTTTATAACTGGTCGGGATTTTCAAATCCAGTTTCTATAACTGGTCAGGATTTTTAAATCCAGTTTTATAACTGGTCGGGATTTTCAAATCCAGTTTTATAACTGGTCGGGATTTTCAAATCCATTTTCTATAACTGGTCGGGATTTTCAAATCTAGTTTTATAATTGGTCGGGATTTTCAAATCCAGTGTTATAACTGATCATGATTTTCAAATTCAGTTTCTATAACTCGTCGGGATTTTCAAATCCAGTTTTATAACTGGTCAGGATTTTCAAATCCAGTGTTTATAACTGGTCGGGATTTTCAAATTCATTTTCTATAACTGGTCAGGATTTTCAAATCCAGTTTTTATAACTGGTCAGGATTTTCAAAATCAGTTTCTATAACTGGTCAGGATTTGCAAATTCACTTTTTATAACTGGTCGGGATTTTCAAATACAGTTTTTATAACTGGTCGGGATTTTCAAATTCAGTGTTATAACTGGTCGGGATTTTCAAATCCAGTTTCTATAACTGGTCGGGATTTTCAAATCCAGTTTCTATAACTGGTCGGGATTTTGAAATCCAGTTTTTATAACTGGTCGGGATTTTCAAATCCATATTCTATAACTAGTCTGTATTTTCAAATCTAGTTTTATAATTGGTCGGGATTTTCAAATCCAGTGTTATAACTGATCAGGATTTTCAAATTTAGCTTCTATAACTCGTCGGGATTTTCAAATCCAGTTTTATAACTGGTCGGGATTTTCAAATCCATTTTCTATAACTCGTCGGGATTTTCAAATATTTTTTTGTAATTAGTCGGGATTTTCAAATCCAGTGTTATAACTGATCAGGATTTTCAAATTCAGTTTCTATAACTCCTCGCGATTTTCAAATCCAGTTTTATAACTGGTCGGGATTTTCAAATCCAGTGTTTATAACTGGTCGGGATTTTCAAATTCAGTTTCTATAACTGGTCAGGATTTTCAAATCCAGTTTTTATAACTGGTCAGGATTTTCAAATTCAGTTTCTATAACTGGTCAGGATTTTCAAATCCAGTTTTTATAACTAGTCGGGATTTTCAAATCCAGTTTTTATAACTGGTCGGGATTTTCAAATCCAGTTTCTATAACTGGTCGGGATTTTCAAATCCAGTTTTATAACTGGTCAGGATTTTCAAATCAAGTTTCTATAACTGGTCGGGATTTTCAAATCTAGTTTTTATAACCGGTCGGGATTTTCAAATCTAGTTTCTATAACTGGTCGGGATTTTCAAATCCAGTTTTTATAACTGGTCGGGATTTTCAAATTCAGTGTTATAACTGGTCTGGATTTTCAAATCCAGTTTCTATAACTGGTCGGGATTTTCAAATCCAGTTTTTATAACTGGTCGGGATTTTCAAATCCAGTTTTTATAACTGGTCGGGATTTTCAAATCCAGTTTTTGTAACTGGTCGGGATTTTCAAATCCAGTTTTATAACTGGTCGGGATTTTCAAATCTAGTTTCTATAACTGGTCGGGATTTTCAAATCCAGTTTCTATAACTGGTCGGGATTTTCAAATCCAGTTTCTATAACTGCTCGGGATTTTCAAATCCAGTTTCTATAACTGGTCGGGATTTTCAACTCTAGTTTTTATAACTGGTCAGGATTTTCAAATCCAGTTTTATAACTGGTCGGGATTTTCAAATCCATTTTCTATAACTGGTCGGGATTTTCAAATCTAGTTTTATAATTGGTCGGGATTTTCAAATCCAGTGTTATAACTGATCAGGATTTTCAAATTCAGTTTCTATAACTCGTCGGGATTTTCAAATCCAGTTTTATAACTGGTCGGGATTTTCAAATCTAGTTTTAATAACTGGTCAGGATTTTCAAATTCAGTTTCTATAACTGGTCAGGATTTTCAAATCCAGTTTCTATAACTGGTCGGGATTTTCAAATCCAGTTTTTATAACTGGTCGGGATTTTCAAATTCAGTGTTATAACTGGTCGGGATTTTCAACTCCAGTTTCTATAACTAGTCGGGATTTTGAAATCCAGTTTCTATAACTGGTTGGGATTTTCAAATCCAGTTTTTATAACTGGTCGGGATTTTCAAATCCAGTTTCTATAACTGGTCGAGATTTTCAAATCCAGTTTTATAACTGGCGGGATTTTCAAATCTAGTTTCTATAACTGGTCGATATTTTCAAATCTAGTTTCTATAACTGGTCGGGATTTTCAAATCCAGTTTCTATAACTGGTCGGGATTTTCAAATCTAGTTTTTATAACTGGTCGGGATTTTCAAATCTAGTTTCTATAACTGGTCAGGATTTTCAAATCCAGTTTCTATAATTGGTCGGGATTTTAAAATCCAGTTTCTATAACTGGTCGGGATTTTGAAATCTAGTTTCTATAACTGGTCGGGATTTTCAATTCCAGATTTTATAACTGGTCGGGATTTTCAAATCCAGTTTCTATAACTGATAGGGATTTTCAAATCCAGTTTCTATAACAGGTCGGGATTTTGAAATCCAGTTTCTATAACTGGTCGGGATTTTCAAATACAGTTTCTATAACTGGTCGAGATTTTCAAATCCAGTTTTATAACTGGTCGGGATTTTCAAATCCAGTTTTCATAACTGGTCTGGATTTTCAAATTCAGTTTCTATGACTGGTCAGGATTTTCAAATCCAGTTTCTATAACTAGTCGGGATTTTCAAATCCAGTTTTTATAACTAGTCGGGATTTTCAAATTCAGTGTTATAACTGGTCGGGATTTTCAAATCCAGTTTCTATAACTGGTCGGGATTTTCAAATCCAGTTTCGATAACTGGTCGGTATTTTGAAATCCAGTTTCTATAACTGGCCGGGATTTTCAAATCCAGTTTTTATAACTAGTCGGGATTTTCAAATCCAGCTTTATAACTGGTCGGGATTTTTAAATCCAGTTTCTATAACTGGTCGGGATTTTCAAATCCAGTTTTATAACTGGTCGGGATTTTCAAATCTAGTTTCTATAACTGGTCGGGATTTTCAAATCCAGTTTCTATAACTGGTCGGGATTTTCAAATCCAGTTTCTATAACTGGTCGAGATTTTCAAATCCAGTTTCTATAACTGGTCGGGATTTTCAAATCCAGTTTCTATAACTGGTCGTGATTTCCAAATCTAGTGTCATAACTGGTCAGGATTTTCAAATCCAATTTCTATAACTGGTCGGGATTTTCAAATCCAGTTTTATAACTGGTCAGGATTTTCAAATGCAGTTTCTATAACTGGTCGGGATTTTTAAATCTAGTTTTATAACTGGTTGGGATTTTCAAATCCAGATTTATAACTGGTCGGGATTTTCAAATCCAGTTTCAATAACAGGTCCCGATTTTCAAATCTAGTTTTATAATTGGTCGGGATTTTCAAATCCAGTGTTACAAATGATTAGGATTTTCAAATCCAGTTTCTATAACTGGTCGGGATTTTCAAATCCAGTTTATATAACTGGTCGGGATTTTCAAATCCAGTTTCTATAACTGGTCGGGATTTTCAAATCCAGTTTCTATAACTGGTCAGGATTTTCAAATCTAGTTTCTATAACTGGTCGGGATTTTAAAATCCAGTTTCTATAACTGGTCGGGATTTTCAAATCCAGTTTCTATATCTGGTAGGGATTTTCAAATTAAGTTTTTATAACAGGACGGGATTTTCAAATCCAGTTTCTATAACTGGTCGGGATTTTCAAATTTAGTGTCATAACTGGTCGGGATTTTCAAATCCAGTTTCTATAACTGGTTGGGATTTTGAAATCCAGTTTTATAACTGGTCAGAATTTTCAAATCCAGTTTCTATAACTGGTCGGGATTTTCAAATCCAGTTTTATAACTGGTCGGGATTTTCAAATCCAGTTTCTATAACTGGTCGGGATTTTTAAATCTAGTTTTATAACTGGTTGGGATTTTCAAATCCAGTTTTATAACTGGTCGGGATTTTCAAATGCAGTTTCTATAACTGGTCAAGATTTTCAAATCCAGATTTATAATTGGTCGCGATTTTCAACTCTAGTATTATAACTGATCAGGATTTTCAAATCTAGTTTCTATAACTGGTCAGGATTTTCAAATTCAGTTTTATAACTGGTCGGGATTTTCAAATCTAGTTTTTGTAACTGGTCGAGATTTTCAAAATTCAGTTTTTACAACTGGTCGGGATTTTCAAATCCAGTTTCTATAACTGGTTGGGATTTTTAAATCCAGTTTCTATAACTGGTCGGGATTTTCAAATCCAGTTTCTATAACTGGTCGGGTTTTTAAATCTAGTGTCATAACTGGTCGGGATTTTCAAATCCAATTTCTATAACTGGTCGGGATTTTCAAATCCAGTTTTATAACTGGTCAGGATTTTGAAATCCAATTTCTATAACTGGTCGGGATTTTCAAATCCAGTTTTATAACTAGTCGAGATTTTCAAATCCAATTTCTATAACTGGTCGGGATTTTCAAATTCAGTGTTATAACTGGTCGGGATTTTCAAATCCAGTTTCTATAACTGGTCGGGATTTTGAAATCCAGTTTCTATTACTGGTCAGGATTTTATAATCCAGTGTTATAACTGATCAGGATTTTCAAATCCAGTTTCTATAACTGGTCGGGATTTTCAAATCCAGTTTTATAACTGGTCGGGATTTTCAAATCCAGTTTTTATAACTGGTCGGGATTTTCAAATCCAGTTTCTATAACTGGTCAGGATTTTCAAATCAAGTTTCTATAACTGGTCGGGATTTTCAAATCTAGTTTTTATAACCGGTCGGGATTTTCAAATCTAGTTTCTATAACTGGTCGGAATTTTCAAATCCAGTTTTTATAACTGGTCGGGATTTTCAAATTCAGTGTTATAACTGGTCTGGATTTTCAAATCCAGTTTCTATAACTGGTCGGGATTTTCAAATCCAGTTTTTATAACTGGTCGGGATTTTCAAATCCGGTTTTTATAACTGGTCGGGATTTTCAAATCCAGTTTCTATAACTGGTCGGGATTTTCAAATCAAGTTTTATAACTGGTCGGGATTTTCAAATCTAGTTTCTATAACTGGTCGGGATTTTCAAATCCAGTTTCTATAACTGGTCGGGATTTTCAAATCCAGTTTCTATAACTGGTCGGGATTTTCAAATTCAGTTTCTATAACTGGTCGGGATTTTCAAATCCAGTTTCTATAACTGGTCGGGATTTTCAAATCCAGTTTCTATAACTGGTCGTGATTTCCAAATCTAGTGTCATAACTGGTCAGGATTTTCAAATCCAATTTCTATAACTGGTCGGGATTTTCAAATCCACTTTTATAACTGGTCAGGATTTTCAAATGCAGTTTCTATAACTGGTCGGGATTTTTAAATCTAGTTTTATAACTGGTTGGGATTTTCAAATCCAGATTTATAACTGGTCGGGATTTTCAAATCCAGTTTCTATAAGACGTCCCGATTTTCAAATCTAGTTTTATAATTGGTCGTGATTTTTAAATCCAGTGTTATAACTGATCAGGATTTTCAAATCCAGTTTCTATAACTGGTCGGGATTTTCAAATCCAGTTTTATAATTTGTCGGGATTTTCAAATCCAGTTTTTATAACTGGTCGGGATTTTCAAATCCAGTTTCTATAACTGGTCAGGATTTTCAAATCAAGTTTCTATAACTGGTCGGGATTTTCAAATCCAGTTTTTATAACCGGTCGGGATTTTCAAATTCAGTGTTATAAATGGTCGGGATTTTCAAATCCAGTTTCTATAACTGGTTGGGATTTTCAAATCCAGTTTCTATAACTGGTCGGGATTTTGAAATCCAGTTTCTATAACTGGTCGGGATTTTCAATTCCAGATTTTATAACTGGTCGGGATTTTCAAATCCAGTTTCTATAACTGTTCGGGATTTTCAAATCCAGTTTTATAACTGGTCGGGATTTTCAAATCTAGTTTCTATAACTGGTCGGGATTTTCAAATCCTGTTTCTATAACTGGTTGGGATTTTCAAATCCAGTTTCTATAACTGGTCGGGATTTTCAAATTTAGTTTTTATAACTGGTCGGGATTTTCAAATCCAGTTTTTGTAACTTGTCAGGATTTTCAAAATTCAGTTTTTACAACTGGTCGGGATTTTCAAATACAGTTTCTATAACTGGTCGGGATTTTCAAATCCAGTTTCTATAACTGGTCAGGATTTTCAAATCCAGTTTCTATAACTGGTCGTGATTTCCAAATCTAGTGTCATAACTGGTCGTGATTTTCAAATCCAATTTCTATAACTGGTCGGGATTTTCAAATCCAGTTTTATAACTGGTCAGGATTTTCAAATGCAGTTTCTATAACTGGTCGGGATTTTTAAATCTAGTTTTATAACTGGTTGGGATTTTCAAATCCAGATTTATAACTGGTCGGGATTTTCAAATCCAGTTTCTATAACAGGTCCCGATTTTCAAATCTAGTTTTATAATTGGTCGGAATTTTCAAATCCAGTGTTATAACTGATCAGGATTTTCAAATCTAGTTTCTATAACTGTTCGCGATTTTCAAATCCAGTTTTATAACTGGTCGGGATTTTCAAATCTAGTTTTTATAACTGGTCGGGATTTTCAAATCCAGTTTCTATAACTGGTCAGGATTTTCAAATCAAGTTTCTATAACTGGTCGGGATTTTCAAATCCAGTTTTTATAACCGGTCATGATTTTCAAATTCAGTGTTATAACTGGTCGGGATTTTCAAATCCAGTTTCTATAACTGGTCGGGATTTTCAAATTCAGTATTATATCTGGTCGGGATTTTCAAATCCGGTTTCTATAACTGGTCGGGATTTTCAAATCCAGTTTCTATAACTGGTCGGGATTTTGAAATCCAGTTTCTATAACTGGTCAGGATTTTCAATGTCAGATTTTATAACTGGTCGAGATTTTCAAATCCAGTTTCTATAACTGGTCGGGATTTTCAAATTCAGTTTCTATAACTGGTCGAGATTTTCAATTCCAGTTTCTATAATTGGTCGGGATTTTCAATTCCAGTTTTTATAACTGGTCGGGATTTTCAACTCTAGTTTTTATAACTGGTCAGGATTTTCAAATCAAGTATCTATAACAGGTCGGGATTTTCAAATCTAGTGTCATAACTGGTCGGAATTTTTAAATCCAGTTTCTATAACTGGTCGGGATTTTCAAATCCAGTTTTATAAGTGGTCAGGATTTTCAAATCCAGTTTCTATAACTGGTCAGGATTTTTAAATCCAGTTTTATAACTGGTCGGGATTTTCAAATCCAGTTTTATAACTGGTCGAGATTTTTAAATCCATTTTCTATAACTGGTCAGGATTTTCAAATCCAGTTTTATAACTGGTCGGGATTTTCAAATCCAGTTTCTATAACTGGTCAGGATTTTTAAATCCAGTTTTATAACTGGTCGGGATTTTCAAATCCATTTTCTATAACTGGTCGGGATTTTCAAATCTAGTTTTATAATTGGTCGGGATTTTCAAATCCAGTGTTATAACTGATCATGATTTTCAAATTCAGTTTCTATAACTCGTCGGGATTTTCAAATCCAGTTTTATAACTGGTCAGTATTTTCAAATCCAGTGTTTATAACTGGTCGGGATTTTCAAATTCATTTTCTATAACTGGTCAGGATTTTCAAATCCAGTTTTTATAACTGGTCAGGATTTTCAAAATCAGTTTCTATAACTGGTCAGGATTTGCAAATTCACTTTTTATAACTGGTCGGGATTTTCAAATACAGTTTTTATAACTGGTCGGGATTTTCAAATTCAGTGTTATAACTGGTCGAGATTTTCAAATCCAGTTTCTATAACTGGTCGGGATTTTCAAATCCAGTTTCTATAACTGGTCGGGATTTTGAAATCCAGTTTTTATAACTGGTCGGGATTTTCAAATCCATATTCTATAACTAGTCAGGATTTTCAAATCTAGTTTTATAATTGGTCGGGATTTTCAAATCCAGTGTTATAACTGATCAGGATTTTCAAATTTAGCTTCTATAACTCGTCGGGATTTTCAAATCCAGTTTTATAACTGGTCGGGATTTTCAAATCCAGTTTTATAACTGGTCGGGATTTTCAAATCCATTTTCTATAACTCGTCGGGATTTTCAAATCTTTTTTTGTAATTAGTCGGGATTTTCAAATCCAGTGTTATAACTGATCAGGATTTTCAAATTCAGTTTCTATAACTCCTCGCGATTTTCAAATCCAGTTTTATAACTGGTCGGGATTTTCAAATCCAGTGTTTATAACTGGTCGGGATTTTCAAATTCAGTTTCTATAACTGGTCAGTATTTTCAAATCCAGTTTTTATAACTGGTCAGGATTTTCAAATTCAGTTTCTATAACTGGTCAGGATTTTCAAATCCAGTTTTTATAACTAGTCGGGATTTTCAAATCCAGTTTTTATAACTGGTCGGGATTTTCAAATTCAGTGTTATAACTGGTCGGAATTTTTAAATCCAGTTTCTATAACTGGTCGGGATTTTCAAATCCAGTTTTATAAGTGGTCAGGATTTTCAAATCCAGTTTCTATAACTGGTCAGGATTTTTAAATCCAGTTTTATAACTGGTCGGGATTTTCAAATCCAGTTTTATAACTGGTAGAGATTTTCAAATCTATTTTCTATAACTGGTCAGGATTTTCAAATCCAGTTTTATAACTGGTCGGGATTTTCAAATCCAGTTTCTATAACTGGTCAGGATTTTTAAATCCAGTTTTATAACTGGTCGGGATTTTCAAATCCAGTTTTATAACTGGTCGGGATTTTCAAATCCATTTTCTATAACTGGTCGGGATTTTCAAATCTAGTTTTATAATTGGTCGGGATTTTCAAATCCAGTGTTATAACTGATCATGATTTTCAAATTCAGTTTCTATAACTCGTCGGGATTTTCAAATCCAGTTTTATAACTGGTCAGGATTTTCAAATCCAGTGTTTATAACTGGTCAGGATTTTCAAATTCATTTTCTATAACTGGTCAGGATTTTCAAATCCAGTTTTTATAACTGGTCAGGATTTTCAAAATCAGTTTCTATAACTGGTCAGGATTTGCAAATTCACTTTTTATAACTGGTCGGGATTTTCAAATACAGTTTTTATAACTGGTCGGGATTTTCAAATTCATTGTTATAACTGGTCGGGATTTTCAAATCCAGTTTCTATAACTGGTCGGGATTTTCAAATCCAGTTTCTATAACTGGTCGGGATTTTGAAATCCAGTTTTTATAACTGGTCGGGATTTTCAAATCCATATTCTATAAGTAGTCAGTATTTTCAAATCTAGTTTTATAATTGGTCGGGATTTTCAAATCCAGTGTTATAACTGACCAGGATTTTCAAATTTAGCTTCTATAACTCGTCGGGATTTTCAAATCCAGTTTTATAACTGGTCGGGATTTTCAAATCCAGTTTTATAACTGGTCGGGATTTTCAAATCCATTTTCTATAACTCGTCGGGATTTTCAAATATTTTTTTGTAATTAGTCGGGATTTTCAAATCCAGTGTTATAACTGATCAGGATTTTCAAATTCAGTTTCTATAACTCTTCGCGATTTTCAAATCCAGTTTTATAACTGGTCGGGATTTTCAAATCCAGTGTTTATAACTGGTCGGGATTTTCAAATTCAGTTTCTATAACTGGTCAGGATTTTCAAATCCAGTTTTTATAACTGGTCAGGATTTTCAAATTCAGTTTCTATAACTGGTCAGGATTTTCAAATCCAGTTTTTATAACTAGTCGGGATTTTCAAATCCAGTTTTTATAACTGGTCGGGATTTTCAAATCCAGTTTCTATAACTGGTCGGGATTTTCAAATCCAGTTTTATAACTGGTCAGGATTTTCAAATCAAGTTTCTATAACTGGTCGGGATTTTCAAATCTAGTTTTTATAACCGGTCGGGATTTTCAAATCTAGTTTCTATAACTGGTCGGGATTTTCAAATCCAGTTTTTATAACTGGTCGGGATTTTCAAATTCAGTGTTATAACTGGTCTGGATTTTCAAATCCAGTTTCTATAACTGGTCGGGATTTTCAAATGCAGTTTTTATAACTGGTCGGGATTTTCAAATCCAGTTTTTATAACTGGTCGGGATTTTCAAATCCAGTTTTTGTAACTGGTCGGGATTTTCAAATCCAGTTTTATAACTGGTCGGGATTTTCAAATCTAGTTTCTATAACTGGTCGGGATTTTCAAATCCAGTTTCTATAACTGGTCGGGATTTTCAAATCCAGTTTCTATAACTGGTCGGGATTTTCAAATCCAGTTTCTATAACTGGTCGGGATTTTCAAATCCAGTTTCTATAACTGGTCGGGATTTTCAAATCCAGTTTCTATAACTGGTCGTGATTTCCAAATCTAGTGTCATAACTGGTCAGGATTTTCAAATCCAATTTCTATAACTGGTCGGGATTTTCAAATCCACTTTTATAACTGGTCAGGATTTTCAAATGCAGTTTCTATAACTGGTCGGGATTTTTAAATCTAGTTTTATAACTGGTTGGGATTTTCAAATCCAGATTTATAACTGGTCGGGATTTTCAAATCCAGTTTCTATAAGACGACCCGATTTTCAAATCTAGTTTTATAATTGGTCGGGATTTTTAAATCCAGTGTTATAACTGATCAGGATTTTCAAATCCAGTTTCTATAACTGGTCGGGATTTTCAAATCCGGTTTTATAATTTGTCGAGATTTTCAAATCCAGTTTTTATAACTGGTCGGGATTTTCAAATCCAGTTTCTATAACTGGTCATAATTTTCAAATCAAGTTTCTATAACTGGTCGGGATTTTCAAATCCAGTTTTTATAACCGGTCGGGATTTTCAAATTCAGTGTTATAACTGGTCGGGATTTTCAAATCCAGTTTCTATAACTGGTCGGGATTTTCAAATCCAGTTTCTATAACTGGTCGGGATTTTGAAATCCAGTTTCTATAACTGGTCGGGATTTTCAATTCCAGATTTTATAACTGGTCGGGATTTTCAAATCCAGTTTCTATAACTGGTCGGGATTTTCAAATCCAGTTTTATAACTGGTCGGGATTTTCAAATCTAGTTTCTATAACTCGTCGGGATTTTCAAATCTTGTTTCTATAACTGGTTGGGATTTTCAAATCCAGTTTCTATAACTGGTCGGGATTTTCAAATTTAGTTTTTATAACTGGTCGGGATTTTCAAATCCAGTTTTTGTAACTGGTCAGGATTTTCAAAATTCAGTTTTTACAACTGGTCGGGATTTTCAAATCCAGTTTCTATAACTGGTCGGGATTTTCAAATCCAGTTTCTATAACTGGTCGGGATTTTCAAATCCAGTTTCTATAACTGGTCGTGATTTCCAAATCTAGTGTCATAACTGGTCGTGATTTTCAAATCCAATTTCTATAACTGGTCGGGATTTTCAATTCCAGTTTTATAACTGGTCAGGATTTTCAAATGCAGTTTCTATAACTGGTCGGGATTTTTAAATCTAGTTTTATAACTGGTTGGGATTTTCAAATCCAGATTTATAACTGGTCGGGATTTTCAAATCCAGTTTCTATAACAGGTCCCGATTTTCAAATCTAGTTTTATAATTGGTCGGAATTTTCAAATCCAGTGTTATAACTGATCAGGATTTTCAAATCCAGTTTCTATAACTGTTCGCGATTTTCAAATCCAGTTTTATAACTGGTCGGGATTTTCAAATCTAGTTTTTATAACTGGTCGGGATTTTCAAATCCAGTTTCTATAACTGGTCAGGATTTTCAAATCAAGTTTCTATAACTGGTCGGGATTTTCAAATCCAGTTTTTATAACCGGTCATGATTTTCAAATTCAGTGTTATAACTGGTCGGGATTTTCAAATCCGGTTTCTATAACTGGTCGGGATTTTCAAATCCAGTTTCTATAACTGGTCGGGATTTTGAAATCCAGTTTCTATAACTGGTCGGGATTTTCAATGTCAGATTTTATAACTGGTCGAGATTTTCAAATCCAGTTTCTATAACTGGTCAGGATTTTCAAATCCAGTTTCTATAACTGGTCGAGATTTTCAATTCCAGTTTCTATAATTGGTCGGGATTTTCAATTCCAGTTTTTATAACTGGTCGGGATTTTCAACTCTAGTTTTTATAACTGGTCAGGATTTTCAAATCAAGTATCTATAACAGGTCGGGATTTTCAAATCTAGTGTCATAACTGGTCAGAATTTTTAAATCCAGTTTCTATAACTGGTCGGGATTTTCAAATCCAGTTTTATAAGTGGTCAGGATTTTCAAATCCAGTTTCTATAACTGGTCAGGATTTTTAAATCCAGTTTTATAACTGGTCGGGATTTTCAAATCCAGTTTTATAACTGGTCGGGATTTTCAAATCCATTTTCTATAACTGGTCAGGATTTTCAAATCCAGTTTTATAACTGGTCGGGATTTTCAAATCCAGTTTCTATAACTGGTCAGGATTTTTAAATCCAGTTTTATAACTGGTCGGGATTTTCAAATCCAGTTTTATAACTGGTCTGGATTTTCAAATCCATTTTCTATAACTGGTCGGGATTTTCAAATCTAGTTTTATAATTGGTCGGGATTTTCAAATCCAGTGTTATAACTGATCATGATTTTCAAATTCAGTTTCTATAACTCGTCGGGATTTTCAAATCCAGTTTTATAACTGGTCAGGATTTTCAAATCCAGTATTTATAACTGGTCGGGATTTTCAAATTCAGTTTCTATAACTGGTCAGGATTTTCAAATCCAGTTTTTATAACTGGTCAGGATTTTCAAAATCAGTTTCTATAACTGGTCAGGATTTGAAAATTCACTTTTTATAACTGGTCGGGATTTTCAAATACAGTTTTTATAACTGGTCGGGATTTTCAAATTCAGTGTTATAACTGGTCGGGATTTTCAAATCCAGTTTCTATAACTGGTCGGGATTTTCAAATCCAGTTTCTATAACTGGTCGGGATTTTGAAATCCAGTTTTTATAACTGGTCGGGATTTTCAAATCCATAATCTATAACTGGTCAGGATTTTCAAATCTAGTTTTATAATTGGTCGGGATTTTCAAATCCAGTGTTATAACTGATCAGGATTTTCAAATTTAGCTTCTATAACTCGTCGGGATTTTCAAATCCAGTTTTATAACTGGTCGGGATTTTCAAATCCAGTTTTATAACTGGTCGGGATTTTCAAATCCATTTTCTATAACTCGTCGGGATTTTCAAATCTTTTTTTGTAATTAGTCGGGATTTTCAAAATCCAGTGTTATAACTGAGCAGGATTTTCAAATTCAGTTTCTATAACTCCTCGCGATTTTCAAATCCAGTTTTATAACTGGTCGGGATTTTCAAATCCAGTGTTTATAACTGGTCGGGATTTTCAAATTCAGTTTCTATAACTGGTCAGGATTTTCAAATCCAGTTTTTATAACTGGTTAGGATTTTCAAATTCAGTTTCTATAACTGGTCAGGATTTTCAAATCCAGTTTTTATAACTAGTCGGGATTTTCAAATCCAGTTTTTATAACTGGTCGGGATTTTCAAATTCAGTGTTATAACTGGTCGGGATTTTCAAATCCAGTTTCTATAACTGGTCGGGATTTTCAAATCCAGTTTTATAACTGGTCGGGATTTTCAAATCCATTTTCTATAACTGGTCGGGATTTTCAAATCTAGTTTTACAATTGGTCGGGATTTTCAAATCCAGTGTTATAACTGATCAGGATTTTCAAATCCAGTTTCTATAACTGGTCGGGATTTTCAAATCCAGTTTTATAACTGGTCGGGATTTTCAAATCCAGTTTTTATAACCGGTCGGGATTTTCAAATTCAGTGTTATAACTGGTCGGGATTTTCAAATCCAGTTTCTATAACTGGTCGGGATTTTGAAATCCAGTTTCTATAACTGGTCGGGATTTTCAAATCCAGTGTTATAACTGATCAGGATTTTCAAATCCAGTTTATATAACTGGTCGGGATTTTGAAATCCAGTTTTATAACTGGTCGGGATTTTCAAATCCAGTTTCTATAACTGGTCAGGATTTTCAAATCAAGTTTCTATAACTGGTCAGGATTTTCAAATCCAGTTTTTATAACCGGTCCGGATTTTCAAATCTACTTTCCATAACTGGTCAAGATTTTGAAATCTAGTTTCCATAACTGGTCGGGATTTTCAATTCCAGATTTTATAACTGGTCGGGATTTTCAAATCCAGTTTCTATAACTGATAGGGATTTTCAAATCCAGTTTCTATAACTGGTCGGGATTTTGAAATCCAGTTTCTATAACTGGTCGGGATTTTCAAATACAGTTTCTATAACTGGTCGAGATTTTCAAATCCAGTTTCTATAACTGGTCGGGATTTGCAACTCCAGTTTTTATAACTCGTCGGGATTTTCAAATCCAGTATCTATAACTGGTCGGAATTTTCAAATATAGTGTCATAACTGGTCGGAATTTTCAAATCCAGTTTCTATAACTGGTCGGGATTTTCAAATCTAGTTTCTATAACTGATCGTGATTTTTAAATCCAGTTTCTATAACTGGTCGGGATTTTGAAATCTAGTTTCTATAACTGGTCGGGATTTTCAAATACAGTTTCTATAACTGGTCGAGATTTTCAAATCCAGTTTTTATAAATGGTCTGGATTTTCAACTCCAGTTTTTATAACTGGTTGGGATTTTTAAATCCAGTATCTATAACTGGTCGGAATTTTTAAATCTAGTGTCATAACTAGTCAGAATTTTTAAATCCAGTTTCTATAACTGGTCGGGATTTTTAAATCCAGTTTTATAACTGGTCAGGATTTTCAAATCCAGTGTCTATAACTGGTCGGGATTTTCAAATCCAGTTTTATAACTGGTTGGAATTTTCAAATCCAGTTTCTATAACTGGTCGGGATTTTTAAATCCAGTTTTATAATTGGTCGGGATTTTCAAATCCAGTTTTAAAACTAGTCGGGATTTTCAAATCCAGTTTCTATAACTGGTCGGGATTTTCAAATCCAGTTTTATAATTGGTCGGAATTTTCAAATCTAGTGTTATAACTGATCATGATTTTCAAATCTAGTGTCTATAAATGGTCGGAATTTTCAAATTCAGTTTCTATAACTAGTCAGGATTTTCAAATCCAGTTTCTATAACTGGTCGGGATTTTCAAATCCAGTTTTTATA